>NC_080419.1:68987822-69272505 GCF_029873635.1 Malania oleifera
TCAAACTCCTTCAAAATCTTCCAATAAGTTTCTTTTGATATCACCCTCAAGATTTCAAATCCTTGATACAATTGAGCAGTCTCCTCCTCAATCACCTTCAAACTACCTTCAAGCATCTTAGAAGACCACTCCTTCATCGTCTTCTAAGTCTTCTTCAATCCTCGAAATTTCTGCAAATTTCGTAAGGTCTCAATATATTTCAAAATAGCCTATGATCATTGTTTTGGTTATAGAGCCTAATTTTGTTTTAGGATCAAACACCTCTATTGCTCAAAAAATTATGTGTTAGCTTTGGAACAATCCTGAGAGGGAGGTGAATTGGTATTTAAAAATTTTCTCCTAAGTTAAACTAATCTAACAACAGTATAACACAACCTAGGAGCAGTCTAAGTATTTATGAAATACAGATACAATATATTAAACAATTTTCAGTACATGCACCACAATTTCAATATTTCTCAACCAGATACAATGACGTGTCAATCAGATATGCAGTATATTCAGTAGGCAAATTTAAATCAAGCACAAAGCAGAATATAATGCAGGAAATGTAAAAGTGACACCGAATATGATATCAGGGTTCGGCCAATCCTGCCTACGTCCCCGCCTTGACTCACCAGCACAAGGATTACACTAAGGCTCACTTAACGGGTGGAGCGATACCTAAATACAATCAGGTCAATTAGCACAGAGCTGAACTCAATCTTTACAACCAAGTCAAATTAACACAGGGCTGACCTCAATCTTTTACGACCAATCCTTTCAACCTGGATTACCGTCCCCTCAGGCCACGCCTAGAATACAATCGATTTCACAATAAAATTTACGTACAACCAATAAGCTTCTCAACTAAACAGATTATGTACTAATGTAATCAATACACTACTAAGTGATAAGATATGATAAGCTCAGTGTAGACTTAATATCTACTCTAAAAGATTAATGCATGTAAGAACCCGAACTTTGATATATGGATTAATTATGTAAAAGAAGGGTAAATTGGTAAATTGTGTAAAAGAAGGGTAAAAATTCTGGCCTCGTTGACGAAGTCCCTTTTGTTCTCAACGACGAAATTCAGAAGCTCGTAAATGAAAAAAAGCCAAGAGATTTTGGGAAACCAGGAATCTCAAGCTCGTCGACGAGGGCACCATTTCGTCGGCGGGGGCGACCGAGTCAAGGGCTATAAATATCACTTTCATTTGCTTAATCACTAAGTTATCTCAAGAATATCCTCTCCCTCTCTCTCTAGAACTTTAAGAACTTTCTCTCCCTAGGTTTCTTTGCCATTCGTCGCCTGATTCATAAATCCGACGTTATCGCGTAGATCAAGGAGGATTCTCTACATTTTTAGCAAATCGGAATCTCGTTTCAAGTAGTTTTGGGTTTCAGGCCAAAATTGAGGTAAGGCTTGGTTTTCTTTTCTGATTCAAAATATGTGTAGTAGTATGAGTTGTAAGCGTATAATGTACTGTGGTTTATAGGTTTTGAAGTCTCGATTCGTAGTTTTGGGGACCGTAGAGTTCATAGTTAGAATTTGGGTTAAGGTAAGGGGATTCAGTTTATATCAGTTACTTTTTGAAATCGGGATCAATATGCTTGTAGGCTACGATTGTATGTATGTTTTAACTGCTTATTTAGGAAAATCTATCGAGTAAAATATGGGATTTTTGGGTTATAATTTTTGAGAAAATTTGGGAATTTCGGGTATCATCTTTGCTTTGTTTGGAAAACCGGTTGTTTTGTTTAAACTGTATTATTGAGATGACTATTATCCATATTTGTATAAAACTGTATGCTTGAATTGGAAAACGATATGATTTGTTGTAAACCAAATAAGTGTGGAATGTATGGTTGCATGTAATTGTTTCAGGTATTTTATAATGCAACTAATTACCGTACGCTAATGAGTATAGGAACGTGAGTTCCAAAATGATTCCAGTTTTTGTGAAATCAACTATGGGGCGGCTAATTACCGTATGCTGAAATAGCTATGTAGCAGCTAAATACCGTACGCTGCGCCATGTGCCGGTTCATTACCATGGGCGAGAGTGTCCGGCTCTATATCTGAGGGTGTAAAATATCACTAGTGTGTTTTGGCTGGTCACCGAGGGGTGTCAGCTACACCGTATTGGCAATGTAATCGCTGTGAGGCTCCAGTCTTCGCAAGGTAGTTGCGTATTAGTGTGATGACACTGACCATATGTTTGGGTATCGTATGTACTGGAATGGATTTGTGAAAATACTGGAACTGTATGGAAATGTTTTTGAATTGTATCGTATTGTATGGTATTATGTTTTACGTAAAATAACACGGGTATACCACACACTGATATAACCTGCTTTCTTCCTTATTGAGAGGTGTCTCACCCCGAATGTATATACAAATGTTTTCAGGTCCTTCGGGTAGCTGAAACTAGCATCCTAACATCCAGAAACGAGGGTGTCGTTTAGCTACATTTAGTGCTTGAGTAGGTACGAGTTTTGTAACCGGATTGTCATTATGGTTTTTGTAGACACCTGGAGTATGTATTGTAATTATGGGATTGTATATCTTAGTGTTGTATAGGTTGTAGTGTTGTATGGGTTTGTATATCTTAGTGTTGTATAGACTCTGGTATGGTATGATATATGGATAGATGAAACATTTTTCACTACGTATTTGATGAGTATGCATGTATATGTGTATGAGTATAGGGCATCCGTATACCCCACGGGGTCAGACCCTCTTATTGTATTGTATCATGTATGTTTTAATCGATACAGAGACAGGTTAGTGTTGGCCTTATAAGGCTTAATATCCTATTTTGATGCTAACAAACAAGTAGAACTTAACATGTTTTGTTTAAGTGATATATTTTCAGGACTCAAGGATAGAGCATTAAAAAATTGATGAAAGCTTGTACTACAAAGAATGAATTCAATATGAAGCTTGAAGCATGGATTCAAAACTGGATTTAAATACAAATCTTGAAGATCATGAGAGCATGAGGATTAAATAGAACTTGATGAAAGCTCAAAGAATGATGAAGCAAGCATAAAGACCTCAAGGAATTCAAGAATTGGAAATTTGAAGGAGTTTATAGGAAATTTTATGTAAGTACTTCAAATAATTTCAATATGGATACATGAAACTCTTAGGCTAATTTATTGGACCTAGATACCTTTAAACATACTTGAAAAATATTTTTATAAGGTCAAAAATTATTTCAGAAAGGTTAGAATCATTTTTGGAATGAAAAGCATCAAAAAGAGGATTTTAAAAATGCTGCTAATTTTTATATATGTGCATTGAGATGTATTTTTCTCTATCAAAAACTCTTTATTTTAAAACATTTTCAACATGAAAGTTGTATTATTTTCTCTTAGCTTTCATTTGACACCAAGATCATCAAATTTTGAGTTATAAAGAAAAAGTTATGACTGAAAAACAGAAGGGTACTTGAAGCTAACAACAGCATGTGTGCATGCCAGGCGACTGCCTAAACAGGACAGGCGCCTGCGTGAACATGACAGGCCACTACCTTAGTTCTGGTAGGTGACTGCCAAGCTACTACCCCTGCTGTTCCTTTAAATAATTTCATGGTAGGTGATTGGCGAAATGGGCAGGCGACTGCCACGCGGTTGTTCTAATTTTTCTCATAACGATCAAATTTTTAAATGGGGTTATTTATGGCTCGAAATTTATGGAATCTTGGGGGATATTTCAACACACTTGGGGACTAATTTACTCAACTTTTAAAGTCTATAAATAAGCCTCAAAGATGATTGAATCGAATAGATCAAGAATTCAAATTCAGAAAAAAAAATATGCAAAATCTCTCTCAAATTGCTCTCAAATTTTCAAGGCTCTCTCTTGATCTCAACTTGCACGAAGCTTACTAAGTTCTTGTTGATTTTACTCACCAAGTTTGTGCTACAATTCTGAAATCTTTCATTCATTGAAAGAATTAAATTGGTGATATACTTCCTTAAGCTTCAATTTGAATATTCTTATTGTTATTTACTTTGAAATATATAGTTCTAAATTGTTGTACTAATCAGCTCTTTTAGGAGCAAATTATTTGTACACAAATATTTGATTCGTTTATTGTAGATTGACGATTCCAAGGGTTGTTTGGATCGTTGGCTAAGCAAAGGGATATTGCTTAGAGAGGCGGGCTCTAACTTATGTAAGGAGTGACCGGACGAGGGGATATCATTTGGAGAAGGCGGGCTCTGGCCTTAACCAAGGAGTATTATAAAGGTTTGTTCCACCCATCAACGGAACAAGTTTAGTAATCCTTTGGTGGTTTGTCAAGGGCGAGGACCTAGGTTTGGTATAAGCCGAACCTCGTAAAAATCTCCGTCTCACTCTCTCTTTCCCTATTCTTTATTTTCAGTACATATTTAAATTGCATGGATAATTTAAATTGAAAATCAAATTTGGAAATCAAGTAAACTTAAAGATTAATTTTGATTTGGGTTACGGAAACCGAAAGGGAGTACGTTGGTGAAACCATATCTTTCGGAAACCATACGGGAGTACGTTTCTTGGTTAAACACTTAAAGATAAATTAATTGAAAGTTTATTTGAGTTTTGAATATTTGGAAAGAGTGATTGAATGTTGTATTGAACATCATATTAAGCAAATACATATATACAGGGCTTGATTAAAATTTATATCTAGGGCTGACTACAAAAGCTTTATTGTGTTTGTGAAAGGATTGTTGAATATTAAATTACATTCTTCACAAGGTTTTCAAATTTATAATCACGGGGCTTATATAAACAAACAAACAATCTCAAGATCTTATATTACCAAAGTGCTAAATACTTTATATCTTGATTTGGTTGTTTGATGTTTAACTTGTACTTGGCAATTAAATTGATTGTTTGGTTTGAAGATTGTGTTTAATTGATTGGTTGTTTAATTGTGTTATTGATTGGATAAAAGAACTAAGTTCTTGTATGATTGGTGAAATTAAATAAACAAGTTAAAGAATTGGTTAAGTGTTTAAAGAAGTTAAGGATTCTTAAAAGAAGTTAAAAGAAATTTTTAAAAGCCAATTCACCCCCCAGTTAGGTTACTATTTTCACACCTGGGACCCATCTACGGATTCGGGGCGTGACAGCTTGGTATTAGAGCTAACCAGGTTGTTAGGTCTTATAGACTTGGTTAGGTGTATTGATGTGTGCATACCAGAGTATAGGATGTAGGAAATGGGTAGTGTAGGTCGAGGATTGTGTTGTTGCTAGAAGGGGACTCATTGGCGGTGTTCTGTGTCCTTCCTGGAATGATAATTTCAGAAAGATCACGACAAACCATTGATGGATTCGTGTTAGTGTGACAAGACAGGCTTAGACCCGTGGAATTGATAATTAACATGATTAGGTGATTAATTGTATTAACTATGTACGATATAGGAATTCTAACTGATTCCTATTGTATTTTCAAAATGGAGCCCAAGGATAATAACTTGGAAAGTGGTTCCGAGGGAACTGTGAGTGATGAGACTCCTTCTATGCCTCGTGGATTGACGAGGCAGGTTATGCGAGAGATCGAACGAAGTGTTAGGAGATGCAAGAGCTCTCCTATGGATACAGGGTGTACCATCGAGAGGTTCACACGTATGTATTCTCCGACATTTACAGGAGGACCCAATCCTATTATAACGGAGGACTGGGTTAAGAAGACCGAGAAGATTCTAGAAGTCCTCCACTGCACAGATAGGCAGAGAGTCCTTTATGCTACTTTCTAGCTGTCGGGTGAGGCCGAGCGTTGGTGGACTGCGGTTAGTTTGCTTGAGAAGCAGAGAGCTGGTCCATAGGGTATGATGTGGGGCCGCTTCAAGGAGGTATTCTTCGAGAGATACTTTTCGGTTTCCACTCGTGATGTGAAGGTCGATAAGTTCTCAGGTCTGATGCAGGGTACCCTGATGGTGCAGAGATATGCTGCCAGATTCATCGAATTGTCTCGATTTGCGCCGTACTTGGTTTCGAACGAGTATGAGAAGGCTCAGAGGTTTTAGAGGGGTCTAAGGAAAGACATCCGCCGACTTATGGGGATGCTTCAGATCCGCAAGTTCTCTATTTTGGTGGATAAAGCCACCATAGTTGAGACCGACCTTCGGGGAGATTAGGTGGTGTAGGATTAAAGGAAGAGGTCGGTATCTTCTGGTTCTTAGAGTGGTCCTCGGCAGGGACAGTGCAAGAAGAAGAAGAACTAAAGCTTAGGTTATCGGCAAAACACCGAGCGATAGAATCTTCAGGGGCATCCATCCTCCGCACCGTGAGCCAAGTGTCGTAAATGGCATAATGGTGAATGTCAGCCGTTCTGGGGTAACTGCTACAACTGTGGCAAACCGAGCCACCTGTCACAGAGCTGTCAGGCACCGAGGAGAGATACGCTTGCATAGAGCCAGAACCATTGGAGTAATCAAATGCCTCCAAGGGAATTACCAGGCAAACACAGCTCCGGTGAGACTATATTCACTTACTCCAGTAGATGCGGAACACGCTGGGAACATGGTGAGAAGTACCATGTTATTATTTTTGAATAGAGCTATTGTTTTATTTGATTTGGGAGCAACCCATTCGTTTATATCTGCTAGTTTTGTGAAGTTGTGTGGGGTTGAAACCCAAGCTATGGATGAGAGGTTGTCTGTGGCTACGCTGACTAGGAGTGTAATGATCTGTAGTAAGATGTTAGGAAACTACCTAGTTGTAATTCAAGAGAGACTGCTACTAGCGAATCTTGTAGTATACGACATGTGTAGTTTTGACGTCATATTGGGGATGGATTGGCTATTCTCCAGTTTTGCGGTGGTTGATTGTCATAGGAAGGTAAAGTGTTTAGACCTCCTAGGTTTGTGGGATCGTGTGTGCGTTCAACGCCACAGATTCTATCGATGTTACAGTCAAGGAGGCTACTCTTGGATGGATGCCAGGGGTACCTAGTTTGCATGAAGGAATCATCGTGGAAAGAGTTGAGACTCGAGGATATTCGAGTGGTCAACGAATTTCCAGATGTGTTTTATTTGACCGAGTGTTTTGCCCAGGGGAGCTCCAGTTTTGTTTGTGTAGAAAAAGGATGGGTCGATGCGTATGTGCATTGATTATCGTGAGATTAATAAGGTGACTGTGAAGAACCGTTATCTATTGCCTCGTATTGATGATCCCTTTGACCAGCTACAGGGAACACAGGTCTTTTTGAAGATCAACCTACATTTAGGGTATCATCAAGTGAGGGTTAGATCTGAGGATGTAGCGAAGACTTCTTTCCAAACCAAATATGGCCACTATGAGTTCTTGGTTATGCCGTTTGGTTTAACCAATGCTCCGGCAGTGTTCATGGATTTGATGAACAGGATTTTCCATAAGTACCTGGACCAGTTCGTAGTGGTGTTTATCGATGATATTCTGGTATACTCGAGGAGTCTGGAAGAGAATGAAAACCATCTGAGGTTGGTACTACAGATTATGTAAGAGAGTAAGCTATATATCAAGATGAAGAAGTGTGAGTTCTGGTTGAATCAGGTCACATTCTTAGGCCATGTGGTGTCCAAGGGAGGTATCTCAGTTGATCCTAGCAAGATTGAAGTTGTGGTTAACTGGACAAGACCGAAGAGTGTGCAGGAGGTTCATAGTTTTCTAGGACTGACGGGTTACTATCGTCGGTTCATAGAGGGTTTTTCTAAATTGTTTGGACCTCTGACATGTTTGACCAGGAAGGGGGCGAAGTTTGACTGGACTAGTTATTGCAAGCAGTGCTTTCTTGAGTTGAAGCACTATCTGGTTACTGCTCCAGTATTAACCATTCCTTCGGGGGATGGCAGTTTTGTAATCTATAGCGACGCGTCCCTGAAGGGTTTGGATGTGTACTTATGCAACGGGGTAAGTTAGTAGCTTATGATTCTCGGTAACTTAAGGAGTATGAGAAGAATTACCCTACGCACGATATTGAGTTAGTTGCTGTTGTTTATGCCCTAAAGATCTAGTGACACTACCTATGCAGTGTCCAATGTGAGATTTTCACTGACCACAAAAGCCTCAGGTACTTTTTCATGCAGAAGGAGCTAAATATGAGGTAGAGGCGGAGGCTAGAGTTGATCAAGGACTACGATTGCACGATCAATTATCACCCGAGGAAGGCTAATGTGGTAGTAGATACATTGAGTCAGAAGTCAAAGCATGCAGCAGTATCTGTAGTTGTAGCTCAGCATCATGTCAGACGGGATACAGAAAGCCTTGGCGTTGAGTTGGTGTTGGTGATCATCAGGCTTTCATTGCTAGCTTGGTGATCCAACCGACTTTGTTTGAGCGTACTAAAGTCGCGCAGGCTAATGATGTGGAATTAGCTGAGATTGTGGAGAAAGTGCAGCAGGGGTTGGCTGCGGATTTTAACATCTTTGACGAAGGTGTATTAAGGTATGGGACTAGGTTGTGTGTTCGAAACGATGACAAGATTAGAAGGACGATTCTAGAGGAAGCGCATCGTTCTTTGTATAGGTGCATCCGGGTAGTACGAAGATGTATCGGGATTTGCGCGGATCTTTCTAGTGGAGTGGTATGAAGAGGGAGATTGCCCAGTTCGTAGAACAGTGTTTGACATGTTAGTAGGTGAAAGCTAAGCATCAGAGGCCGGCGGGACCGTTGCAACCTTTACCTATTCCAGTGTGGAAATGGGAGCACATTTCCATGGACTTTGTTACCGGATTACCGCCAGCGCTTCATAGGCAAAATGCTATCTAGGTAATCGTGGACAGGTTGACGAAGTCTGCTCACTTTGTACCGATGAAGGTTAGCTATCCTTTAATTAGGTTAGCAGATTTGTACATACATAAGATAGTAAGAATGCACGGGATATCGGTGTCCATTATTTCAAATCGAGACCCGAGGTTTACTTCTCGATTCTAAAAGAGCTTGCAGAAAGCAATAGGGACGAAGCTTACTTTCAGTACAACGTTCCACCCCCAGACTGATGGACAGTTGGAAAGGACAATACAAACCTTGGAGGATATGTTACAGGCTTGCGTATTGGACTTCGGTGGTAGTTGGATTCAGTTTCTACCACTAGTGGAGTTTGCCAATAACAATAGCTTTCAAGCTAGTATCGGGATGGTACCGTTCGAGGCTTTGTATGGTCAAAGGTGTCGATCTCCTTTGTGTTGGGACAAGGTTGGTGAACGTCAGGTGTTAGGACCTAAACTTGTATAGCAGGCGTCTGAGAAGGTGGGTTTGATCCGATAGAGGATTAAATTAGCTTAGAGTCGACAGAAGAGCTACGTAGATGTTCGCTGCCATAAGTTAGAGTTCGAGGTGGGGGGTAGGGTATTTTTGAGAATCGCTCCGATGAAAGGAGTGATGAGATTCGGGAAGAAGGGCAAGCTGAGCCCGAGGTATATCGGGCCATTCGAGATTCTAAAATGAGTGGGTCCAATGGCCTATCGGATAGCACTACCTCTTGCGCTCTCGAGGATCCATGATGTATTTCACATATCCATGTTAAGGAGGTATCTGTCACATGTTATTAGTTATGAGTCCTTGGTGATTAGGGATACTTTGGCGTATGAGGAAGTACCTGTTCAGATTCTGGACTGGAAGGCTCAGAAGTTGCGTACCAAGGAAATACCGTTAGTAAAGGTATTGTGGTGGAATCATGCGGTTTAAGAAGCTTCTTGGGAGTTAGAAATGGAAATACGCCGAAAGTATCCGCAATTGTTCTGAGTAGTAGTTAGATAGCAGGGTCAGTATTGTTGGCCTTAAAAGGCTTAATATATTTTTTTGATGCTAACAAACAAGTAGAACTTAACATGTTTTGTTTAAGTGATGTATTTTCGGGACTCAATGATGAATGCAAGGTTAAAGAATTCATGAAAGCTTTTATTTCAAAGAAGGATGATTTATATCAAACTTGAAGCATGGATTCAAAAATGGATTTAAAGATAAAGCTTGAAGATCATGAGAGCATGAGGATTAAAGAGAACTTGATGAAAGCTTAAAGAAAGATGAAGCAAGCATAAAGACCTCAAGGAATTCAAGAATTGCAAATTTGAAAGAATCTATAGGAAATTTCATGTAAGTACTTCAAATAATTTCAATATGGATACATGAAACTCTTAGGTTAATTTATTGGACCTAAATACCTTTTAACATACTTGGAAAATATTTTTATAAAGTCAAAAATTATTTAAAAAAGGTTAGAATCATTTTTGGAATGAAAAACACCAAAAAGAGGATTTTCAAAATGCTGTTAATTTTTCTACATCTGCATTGAGGTGTATTTTTCTCTATCAAAAACTCTTTATTTTAAAAACTGTTCAACATGCAAATTGTAGGCTTTTCTCTTAGATTTCATTTGAAATCAAGATCATTAAATTTGGAGTTACGCATAAAAATTATGACTGAAAAACAGAAAGGTACTCAAAACTGACAGCAACCAGTAGACTGTCTGAACTAGGACAGGCGCCTAGGTGGTCAAGCCAGGCGACTGGCTGTGTGTTGGCAGGCGACTGCCACCCTACTGCCCCTGCTGCTCCTTTAAAAATAACATGGCAGGCGATCGGTGGATTGGGGCAGGTGACTGCAACGAACAGATTTTTAAAAATAACTCAATGGAAACATTTTTTAAATGGTTTGCTTGGGGCTCAAACTTTGTGAAAACTTTGGGGATACTCCAAGTCACTTGGGAACCAAGTTACATACCTTTTAAAGTCTATAAATAAGCCTCAAAGATCATTGAATCAATGTACCAAGAATTCAAATTCAGAAAAAATTCAAAATCTCTCTCAATTGCTCTCAACACTTAAAGGCACTTTCACTCTCATCTTGTCCGAAATTTGCTGAAGTCTTTCTGATTCTTCCACCGGAATTGTGCTACAAATTCTAAATCTTTCAATCATTGAAAGAATTAATCGGTGATATACTTCATTGAGCTTCAAGTTAAACTCCATATTGTTATTTACTTTGAAGTATATTAGTTTCTAAATTGTTGTACTAATAAGCTCTTCGTGTGAGCAAGTTTTTGTACACATCGATTTAATTTTTATCTTGTAGATTGACGATTCCAAGGATTTTTTGAATCATTGGCTAAGCAAGGAGATATTGCTTAGAGAGGCGGGCTCTAGCCTATTTAAGGAGTGACCGAACGAAGGGGACATCGTTTGGAGAGGCGGGCTCTAGCCTAGTGAAGGAGTGTTTGAGCGTGGGGTATTGCTTGTAAAGGTTTTGTTCCACCCGTCAACAGAACAAGTTTAGTGAATCCTTTGGTGGTTTGCCAAAGGTGAGGACGTAGGCTAGGTATAAGCCGAACCTCATAAAAATCTTTGTCTCACTCTCTCTTTCCCTATTCTTTATTTTCAGTACATATTTAAATTGCGTAGATGGTTTAAATTTAAAATCATATAAACTGCGTAAATTTAGAAATCAAGTAAACCTTAAAGTTTGATTTTGATTTGGGTTGCGAAAACCGAAAGAGAGTACATTGGTTGAACTATTCTTTGCGGAAACCATACGGGAGTACATTACTTGGCTAAACACCCCAAAGATAAATTAACTTAAGAGTTTATTTGAATTCTGAAGTTTGGAAAGAATAATTGGATTTTATATTGAACATCATATTGAAGAAGAAATTTCATATATACAAGGCTTTGTTCAAAACTCACATTCACCACAGGGCTGAAAACATCAAAAGCTGAAAGTTACATTTATTATATTGATTGTGATTGGATGGTATAAAGATTTGTTTTATATTCCAAGAGTCTTAAATCTTGAATGATTTCATCAATCCAATAGTGTTGCAGTGAACTTATATTTGGTAAATAAATTGTGGTTGTGTTGGTTTGGAAATTGTGATTAATTGTTTGATTGTTTTTACTTTGAAAGTATGGTTGAAGATTGAATGTTTAATTGTGTTGTTGATTAATTGTTCAAAAGAAACCAAGTTCATGTTTGATTGACAAAATAAATAAACAAGTCAAAGAATTGGTTAAATCATAAAAGAAGTTAAGGACTTTAAAAGAATTAAAGAGAAAGTTTTAAAAAGTCAATTCACCCCCCCTCTTGGGAAGCTATTCCTAATTTCAGGTATGGGTATGTATGTATGTATGTAGTACTCTGTTATCGTATTAGTATTGTGTGGTTGGTCTCTGGGAGAGTCTTGTTGTATTATGAGCTCTCAAGGTCGTGTATGTATGTAACCACGATATTCTTCCGCCATAAGTGAGGGAATGTATGTCGGTATGTATGTATTGTAACAGGGCTGCGTATAAATGGTCGCCAGTTCTTCTTAGAATATGTATGTATTTAGTTGTATAATTGAGTTTGTAATGAGAGATTGCAAATTTCGAGTATGAAATTTTTGTAAGGAGGAGAGGTTGTAAGAACCCGAACTATGATATATGGATTAATTATGTAAAAGAAGGGTAAATTGGTAAATTGTGCAGAGTTCATCAACGAGGCTAGAATTCATCGACGAAGTCCCTTTTGTTCTTGACGATGAAATTCAGAGGCTCGTCGATGAGGAGAAGTCGAGAGATTTTGAGAAACCGGGAATCTCAGGCTCGTCAACGAAGGCGCCATTTCGTCGATGAGGGTGTCCGAGTCAAGGGCTATAAATATCACTATCCTTTGCTTAATCACTAAGTTATCTCAAGAATATCCTCTCCCTCTCTCTCTAGAACTTGAAGAATTCTCTCTCTCTAGGTTTCCTCACCGTTCATCACCTGATTAGTAAATCTAACGTTACCACGTAGATCAGGGGAGGATTCTCTATGTTTTTAGCGGATCAGAATCTCATTTCGAGTAGTTTCGGGTTTCAGGCCAAAATCGAGGTAAGACTAAGTTTTCTTTTCTGATTCGAAATATGTGTAGTAGTATGAGTTGTAAGCATATATTGTACAATGGTTTATAGGTTTTGGAGTCTCGGTTCGTAGTTTTGGAGATCGTAGAGTTCGTAGTTGGAATTCGGGTAAGGTAAGGGGATTTAGTTTATATCAGTTACTTTTTGAAATCAAGATTGGTGAGCTTGTAGACTACGATCGTATGTATGTTTTGACTGCTTATTTGGGAAAATCTATTGGGTAAAATACTAGATTTTCAAGTTACAGTTTTCGAGAAAATTTGGGGATTTCGGGTATCATCTCTGCTTTGTTTATAAAACTGGTTGTTTTGTTTAAACTGTATTATTGAGATGATTGTTATCCATATTTGTATAAAACTGTATGCTTGAATTGGAAAACGATATGATCTGCCGTAAACCAAATGAGTGTGGAATATATGGTTGTATGTAATTGTTCCAGGTATTTGTAAAATAGCTATGTGGTGGCTAATTATCGTATGCTGATGAGTATAGGAACGTGAGTTCCAAAATGATTCCAAGTTTTGTGAAATCAGCTATGTGGCGGCTAATCACTGTACGCTGAAACAGTTATGTGGCGGCTAAATAACATACGCTGCGCCATGTACCGGTTCATTACCATGGGCGAGAGTGTCCGGCTCTATATTCGAGGGTGTGAAATCACCAGTGTGTTTCGGCTAGTCATCGAAGGGTTTCAGCTACACCGTATTGGCAACGTAATCGCTGTGAGGCTCCGGTCTTCGCAAGGTAGTTGCGTATTAGTGTGACTACATTGACCGTATGTTTGGGTATCGTATGTATTAGAATGGATTTGTGAAAATACTATAACTGTATGGAAATGTTTTCGAACTGTATCGTATTGTAGTTTTACGTTAAATAACACTGGTATACCACACACTAATATAACCTATTTTCTTCCTTACTGAGAGGTGTCTCACCCCGAATGTATATACAAATGTTTTCAGGTCCTTCGGGTAGCCGAAACTAGCATCATAGCATCCAGAAGCGGGGGTGTCGTTTAGCTACATTTAGTGCTTGAGTAGGTACGAGTTTTTTAACCGGGTTGTCATGATGGTTTTTGTAGACACCCGGAGTATGTATTGTAATTATGGGATTGTATATCTTAGTGTTGTATGGGTTTGTATATCCTAGTGTTGTATAAACTCTGGTATGGTATGATATATGTATAGGTGAAACATTTTTCGCTGCGTATTTGATGAGTATTCATGTATATGTGTATGGGTATAGGGCATCCGTATACCCCACGGGGTCGGACCCTCTTATTGTATTGTATCATGTATGTTTTAATTGATACAGAGACATGTTAGGTTACTATTTTCACACTTGGGACCCATCTGCGGGTTCAAGGCGTGACAATACAAATATGACAATCAGTTCGTGAGAGTGTAAGCAATAGGATCTTTGTGTCAAAATAATAGTCTCAATCACAGTGCAGCAACAAAGATCTTCAGCACACAAGCAAATATCTCAAAATATATTTCTTAAAAAATAAGCACACGAGATATTTGGAAGATGGTTTGCAAAATATTATTTCACAAACAAAACGCAATACGAACTCTTGAGTATTGCAATGAATATGCAAAACTCAAAAGCTCAAGGAAGTTTTCCTATGGAAGACTTATTTACGAAGCCCCCTATGAGAACTTGAAGCTTACTCTCTATGAAAAATGAATCTCAATCAGAACAAATAAGAAAGAGTTTAAGTTTGGTGAGATAAACACAAGAAAACTCTTACAAAGAAGTATTTTCAATATAAATGAGTAAGAGAGTAGTATATGGCCTGAATATAAGATTTTGGATTTTTGAAAATCAAAGGATATTTGCTAATTATAATTGCTAATCTCATGCTAATTTTTGTAAATAAGGGGGTATATATAGACACCCTTGAATTTTTTACCATTTGGGAACTGTTTGTCATTTTTGGAATGTTTAAATGAGGCTAATTAAAAAATAACAGTGTTTTAACCTTGGTAATTTCAGATAACCCGAGAGGACCGGTCGACCAAACTTAAGGTTCGGTTGACCGAGTGTTTGGGTTCGGTCGACCGGGAGAATTTTAAACTAGAAAGATGGTTGAGCATACTTGAGGGTTTCAAAGGTGATTTTCCAAATCCGCACGATTCGATCGACCAAATCATTTTGAACTAAGAGGTTCGGTCAACTGAGCAGTTGGCATTTCCCATGTGGGGGTTCGGTTGACTAGGGCGTTGCCCATATAATCTTGGTTGGTCGACCGGGAGATCAATATGTTGACTCGGTGGGGGTTTAGTCGATCGAAGAGTTCTGCGTGTAGAAGATTGGTCGACCGAACATGCTCTTTTGTGCATTTCAGTCTTTTTCTTCTTATAAAGTTACCTCTATTCACATGATAATCAACACTAAGATTATGGGGACCATTTTCATGCAATATTGTGAGTCCTATGGTCGATCTAAGGCCTTTGAGCATATACCCTAAAAATCTGGTGTCGGTCAACCAAGGGTGATCCCTCATCTATGGTCTTGAACTTATCTATCCTTCCATGCAGGTAAGAGATTAATTATTACAGACCCTTGAACTTAAATTATTACAGACCCAATAAAATTACAACAAATGATATATATATATATATATATATATATGTGTGTGTGTGTGTGTGTGTGTGTGTGTGTGTGTGCGGGGTCTTCATAATTCTTCAAGTTGCTGCATGCTATCAATGTGATCGAGTTAGTATGATCCTGCACACAAACTTGAAAGTCATCAAATAAAAAGAGTATTTGTCATTATCAAAATCGAGTATGACCCATAGGGTCAATATTCTGCCTCCAAGATTTTCTTTCACTCCAGATGACACCCTCAAAACACAAAAATTCTATGAATTTATCCTAGTAGACTTAGATTCCATAACCTTAAAGAAAGCATTTCAATAAAGACGATCCAAATTGGATTGACTTTTGTACCGTTAGGATTGAGAAAATTCTCAGTCCCATTGATTGGAATATGTTAATGGTTAAACAAAAGTCATTCTCAATACCTTTCAATCCCCAAGGATATTCTTATTACGATTATCAGAAAGGCTGGTATAATGCTTTCTATCTTCATAATTTTAATCATTCTTGGTTTTTTTTATTTCAAAAATATTTTCAAAAAAACCATTCCAAATTGGTTTTTAGAATGGTGGATCTACTTTGGAAGTACTGGGTAGATTCTCCCAGAGTTTGCAAAACCAGGTTTTCAACTATTTCAACAAGCTATGGAATTTAAAGACAGTGCCCTTGCTACTTTCAAATATTTTTCGTAGCTTAATGTTCCATGGATTGTTTGTTGGGATTTCATAAAAGTTCAAGACCACTGCTTTGTTCCCTCTCTTGCAAGGCAATTCAAGATCAAGCAGTGGAGCAATTTCAATGCGGAGAGGCTCCATTTGAATAATGTCAAAAATTGGATCAATCAGGTTAAAGGTTTGGCAGGTTCAGGTTCTTCAAAGAAGCGGTCTGATTTTTTAACCAGACACAACCTTTTTATTGCAAAGCTTGCGGCCACAGAATTAGACGAAGAAAGCACAAGAATTTTGGATGAATTCAAAAAATCAAGTCCTAAAAAAACTCATTCCTCTCCAGCAGTGAATGACCCGTTTTCAAGACTCTCAGGATCCATATGATTTAGATATCAATCTAGATTTGTTTGGGTAATACAATTCAAATTTTACAGGTAAATTATTAAGTGGGCCCCAACCATTCTCGTTGTCAACTATTACTCAACTTTTGATAAAGGAGATTCTCCTTTATCGACATCTTCAAAAGTTTCGATCTAGCTTCAACCACGTCAAAAGTTTGGATAAGATTATCATCTTACCAAACTCTTTCAATTATTTGCTTTTAACACGCGAGAATCTTTCCTGCTTTTTTCTTATATAAATTGTAATAAACTTTTTTAAGTTTTAAAGTTTGTTCTATCCTTTATTTACTTCTATTTATTTATTTATTTATTTGTTCATAAAGAGTTGAAGATTAGTTAAGATTTATAACAATTACTATTGATGTACCAACTTTAAGATTAAAAAAAAATAGTCTGACAAACTTGAAAATTTCAACAAATATGACAATTTTAAAAAGTTTATAACATAACTCAGATCATCATATGTAGATGCAACTCTCCTAAAATCATAGTAGATCACTTCCGAAACTTCTATATGATTTTAAAGGTTCATCTTCAAATAATAAACTTGGAGGTGTTGGTCTTTTGTAATAAGTTCTAGCACTTTTGTTTTTCCAAGAATTATTGTTTATTTTATTTATCTCAAAGTTACTTTCTTCTCTAAAACTTTTTTCTAGATCATGAATAACTTTTTCTTTTGTTAAAGTATTAACGTTTTTATGTTTTTTAAGAAGTTTTTCAATTTTTTTAGTGATTCGATCATTTTGAGATTCAAAACTAAAATTAATGTCAGATAATGAGAAAATGCTTGAATATTGGTTCTTTCTTTTTTACTTTTACTTGTTTCTCCTTTTTCAAAGACACTATTATTTTTAATCTCTAATGATCCTTCTAAAATATTTTCAATTCTTGTAGATTGATTTGCAATAGATTGAAGTATTTGATTTGTATAATTGTTAGTCTTGGTGCAATCCCAAGAGGAAGGGTGAATTGGGTATTTAAAATTTTGTCATAAGTTCAACTAATCTAACAATCAGTATTACACAAACCTAGAGTCTTTTTATGTAATCGTACACCCAATCAAATATTCAAACAATAAACATAAACATACATGTGCAAAAAGTAAATTGCGAAAAATAAAATTAACACCAGATATATTATCTGGGTTCGGCCAATAATGCCTACGTCCCCGCCTTAGCTCACAAGTACAAGGATTTCACTAATGCTCACTTAACGAGTGGAGCGGCACCAGTTGCAACCAGGTCAATTAATGAGGTTGACCTCAACCTACAACTACACATTACCAAGATGGTGCACCTACTTTTCCTAACCGGGTCTAAGCCAATTTAGGACTATTCAATAAGGCTAGCCTCCCTCTTTAGGCCCACGCCTAGAATACAACAGATATAAAAATTTGCATACACGGAAATATGCTTCTACACAAGCAGATATGTACTACAATACAACACAGTATAATCAATGCATACCAATGATGTAAGAATTATAAGTTCAGTGATGTATGTGTGCAATCAACACTCAAAATAATGTCTATATTCAATCTAGCACAAGAATGTATAATCTAAACAGTCTTTGAAACAAATAATCAATGTAAATCAATGACTTCAAGTTTCAAAGTATTTTAACAAGATTATTCAAAATATCTCAAATATGATTTTCTCACAAATAATAACTCAAGAGATATTTAAGAATATGTAAGCTTGTGAAAAATATTTTTGCAAATCAAAAACACATAAACTTGATGAGTTTTGTAATGATGATGCAAAGACTCACTAGTTATGAAGATTTTTCCTACGCAAAGATTTATTAGATAAAATCGGGGGGAAAATCTTTGCTTAACCCCCAAAAGAAAATTACATGCACAAAAACAAGTGAGGATTTCTAACAATATAGAATAATCAATAAAACACTCATAATGCTATATTTCTCAAAGGAATGGAAGTATTTGAGTGTATGAGATTGGTATAAGGAAATAAGGCTATCAAAAATTCAGAGGAAATTTTGCTAATTAAAATCCCTAATCACTCTCTAATCCAAGCAAATGAGCCCCTATATATAGAGAATGACTAAATTTTGATCGTTTGGGACATAGAGGTAATTATTAAAAATATTTTAAAACTGCTTAATGAAATTAATCCTATTTAACCTTTCTTAACTGCGTTAAAAAAATAAAAAAACCTGAGAGTTTCTAGTACTCGATTCATTGTTCGGTCGCCCGAACAGACACACTCAGATTAGTTATTTTTGAAGTTCGGGTGTCCGAATATTGGCTCGGTTTGCTGAACCGAGATGATTCTCCAAAAGTCCGCAATTCGACTGCTCAGTCCTAAGTTCGGTAGCCCAAGACAATTTTGAATGTTAAAGTTCGAGTTGCCGACTTTGTGGGAAAAGTCAGAATTGTAGTTCAGTGGCCCAAGAACGCTACGATCATTTTTAGTTCGGTCACCCGAAACTAAGTCAACTTTCTGACTGGTCAAAGGTTCGGTCGGCTGATGTGTTTTGAACACTAGAGGTTCGATCACCCGAAGCCTCACTAATTTTGCCCTTTAAGTCTTGATTTAATTCAATTTATTCTCCTAATATTGTATGTGATATTGGGGACTAACCTAAGTGTAAGTGTAAAGACATAGGGTCTCTTTAAGGTCTAGGCTTTTCAATTAAGCCTAAAAACCTTGCGTCGGTCGACCTTCAGTCGACCTAAGTCTTGTCTAAGGTCATTCGAGCTTATAGTTCTTACCATGCATGATATGCATTAATATTATAGACCTTTCCTATTTTAGACTCGAAATGGACATAATGTAAATTACAATAAATGAGTTTTCAAAGTCTTTAGTTTTCAAGTCTTCACATGCCATTAAGTGATCTTACTAATATAAGTCTACATACAAATTTGAAAAACATTAAATACTGAATTATTTGTCATAATCAAAACAGGATATGACTTATAAGGTAAATACTAATTATTTTGACTAATTATTACATTACTCATATCATCATATGTAGATGCAACTCTCCTAAAATCATAGTAGATATAACATTGTTAGGTTTGTCCATTGTTGGTACAATCATAAAAATATGTCTCTTTTGTATTATAATATCTTTTTACTTGCGACATATGATAACCATCTTACATGTGCAAAAATATCTTTAAATATCCTTTCATACTTTCAAACAATTTATTAACCCTTTTGTTTTAAAAATCTAAGCTCTATTGAGAATTATAAAAACATAATACCCTAAATTTTTTTTCTATTTAGAAAAAGAAAAGAAAAGAAAAGATGAGAAATGAAATGAAAATATTTTTCATTGCATTTTCATATAAAATATGATTTAAATAAAATTTTGTTTAAATATAATTGAAAACTTTAAAAAATTAAATATTACAACATAAAATCAAATTTTCATGTAATTATGTTGTGTATTTATTTTTTATTTTTTAATTTTTTCTCAATAACCTAACATAAAATGGTATTTGGTAAAATGAAGTGCTGGACATTCATTTCTCGAATAAAGAATCATACTCTAAGTTAATGACCTAAATTCTTTTATATCATATATAGTTTTTTTAAATATATATTTTAAAAATATTCACATAAAAATTTAGAATTCAATTTTAATTGGGAAAAATTGACCATTTTTACGTTAAGCTGTTGTATTTTTTCCGTGGTTTTTCGTATGGTAAGCGCTAGCTGGTGACGTTGGTCTATAAAAGCACCCCAAACCCTCACCGCACTTCCAATCCGTCATATATATCTAGGGTTTCTCTTTTCTCTCTCTGTCTCTGTCTCTCTCACGCACACATTCGGGGATTTGCAGAGCTGAGACTTGCGCAGCAAGGCCACCGGGGCAATGGCTGAAGAGGTTCAGTACGCGTCAAGCACAGACACCACCACCGCAACCAACAAGCGCAAGTATGAGGACCAAGCGACGCCGCCTCCGCCGCCCTCATCCGGTCCGCGCAGGCCCACTGGCTTCTCTGCTCCGATCACGTCGGCGTCGCCGGAATCCGGCCAGACTCCGCTGACCTACAACAGCGTGCCGCCGCCGATGGACGAGATCCAGCTCGCCAAGCAGCGGGCACAGGAAATTGCCGCTCGCCTCTTCAACAACGCCGATCCGAAGCGTCCTCGCGTTGAGAATGGTGCTTCTTTTGATTCGAACGGTAAGGGATATTGCCACCTACACCTGTTTAATATCCTCACCTCTCTCTCTCTCTCTCCAAGTGTTTTATGTTTGTTTGATTTGTTTTGGGCTATTTATATGCTGTACAACACACATATACGCACACTTTCCCTCTCTTTTCCTTTGAGTCGGCTGATGGTTGTTTTGTGCGTTCTGAGGCTTTGGATCTCTGCTTTGTCTTCAGTGCACGCGCGTACTAATTTTCTTTGCCATGCTCTCTATACAGGGATTGGTTGTTTGTTTCATAGTTTAGGTGTGTATTGTCTCTGTTTGGTTGGATTATTTTTTTCCTCTTTATGGTCCATGATATTTCGGTCTTCTGCTGTTCATATTCCATTACGTTGGTCAATGGAAAAAGCATCCCTCTAATGGTTTCTTGGATAAATTGGTTTCTGTTGAGCACTTTTATTATTGGGTCTGTTGATTATGCTTAAGTTGATTCTTTAGGCAGTATATATGATTAGTAGTATGTCCTCAGTTATGTTTTTCTTTCACCTGTTAGTTTTCTTGGGTTTTTTTTTTTCAATATTTTGTTAAATTTTCCTCTTTCTTTATACCAGCTTTATTTTGAGATTAATGTGGATATGTATAATTATTTGGAAGCAAAATCTAATTTCAACTGCTTATTTGGATTGAATGCAGATCAGAAGCCTCTGTTTTCTAATACCCAACTTGGCTCAACACCTGCAGCCATACCAGTTTCTTATGGTTTCCAGGGTACAAGCAAAAAAATTGATATTCCAAATGGGAGGGTTGGTGTTATAATTGGTAAAGGTGGAGAGACTATCAAATATCTCCAGCTGCAATCTGGAGCGAAGATTCAGGTCACTAGGGATATGGATGCGGACCCAAATTCCCCAACCAGGTTGGTGGAGCTGATGGGTACTCCAGATCAAATTTCTAAGGCAGAACAGCTAATAAATGATGTTCTTGCTGAGGTAGTGTGATGCCTTTGAGATACAAATGCTGTAATAAATTATTTTTTGGTGCTTTTCAGCCTAGTCATGTTAATTAAGCTGTATATAAAAAAAAAACAATCTTTAATTTGCATCAAAGATAAGTAATTTTAATTGGTTATGATTGTTTTTCCTTTGTTCTGCTGAATGATTGACCAGGCTGAAGCTGGAGGTTCTGGCATTGTGTCTAGAAGGTTGACGGGACAAGCTGGTTCTGATCAGTTTGTGATGAAAGTCCCTAACAACAAGGTTTACTATAGTTTTTGTTTTTGGTTTTTGTGCAGAGTTCATCCATCATTGCCAGGGATAGTCCCTGATTTTGTGACTTTTGCTTGCTTTCCAGGTTGGTCTGATAATTGGTAAAGGAGGTGAAACGATAAAAAATATGCAAGCTAGGTCTGGAGCTCGAATTCAGGTGTCATTCAATCTTCCACTCTTTTGTTAGTGACAGGCATTTGGTTTTAGTTGCTTGACATGGGTATGTTTTTGTGTGTTTCTAGTTGATAGGTCTGGAACAAAGTGTTGTCTTAGTTTGTGATTGTTATTGTATTAGATAGACAATTCATGAGCATATTTCCTCTATTGTCATGTCCAGGTGATACCATTGCACTTGCCTCCTGGTGATACGTCGGCAGAAAGAACATTACAGATAGATGGCACCAGTGATCAAATTGAGTCTGCAAAACAGTTGGTTGATGAAGTCATCAGTGAGGTATTTTGATTGTTGTTATTTTGCTGATCTGAACCTCTTTGCTTCATTTAATAAGATATTATTTATCAATTTTATTTGAGTTAATATCCGGAAATGTGAATATTGGTCGCTCTGGATCAAGTAATCTTGAGCTACCTTTGCCATTGGAGATTTCTTGTTTCTTTATCTTGTGTTGTTAGCAGTCTGTTACTACTTGTGATTATGCTAGTACATTGCAATTAAAGTAGGTGCAATTTTCTTAAGGAACTTTGTCTTTAGATTCCCTTTAAGGATGGCGGTAGTTCTTTTTCTATTTTTTTTTTGTTTTTTTAATTTTCTTCTACTGCTTTTTATGCCTTGTGAGTTGTATTATGTTTTAATATCCTCATTGTGCCAGTATATTATGTTGTAATATCCTGTGTGCCTTCAATGAACAAGTACTATTATGTTCTTCAGTTGCAGGTCCTTGGTGACAAATGCTCTTACAGTGGCCTCTACATTTTTCACCCTGATTGTGTCTATTGTTGGATTGTAAAATTATTTTGTTTGCATCCTTTTATCATAAGTCAGTGTTATATATAAGCATTTATCCACCTTTAGTTCCATTTGTGGGAGTTGAGATTAAGTGGTGGTGTTGCCTTTTGTGCTTTTTAATTTTTTTTATAATTATTTTGAGCTTCATGTTCTAATCAACTTCTGCTGTGTAATTTTCCTGCGTTATGTTATTTCAGTGGGCTGATTTTGATTTATTTTTTTTCAAATGTTTCTAAAATATCGTGATAATATGGGAAGGTAGGTTTGACTTATTAAAGCAACTCAACATTTTTGAAAGTAAGTTTTCCTAACTTATTTTTTTATTTCTATCTTTTCATGTAAGATCTATATTAAAGTTTACTTTTTCTTCATTAAATTATTATGTGTGCTATTCCCGTTGGTTTTTGATCCATTAGTGGAGTTATGCCTAGGGCTGAGCATTCGGTCGGTTCGGTGAATTCGGTTAGGTGAATTCGGTTAATTAACCGAATTAACAAAACAAAAAAATTTCTGTTAATTAACCAAATTAACCAAAAAATTTCGGTTAATTGACCGAATTAACTGAAAAATTTTGGTTATAAAATCTCATTAACTGAACTAACCGAAATTTTATATTTAACTGAACTCAAAACCAACCAAACCGAATTTTGGTTAAATCGATTAACCAATTTTAACCGATTTAATATTTTAATATATATATATATATATATAAAATATAGATTTTTAATATGTATTGAATATAAATAATATATATATATATTAAAATATAGATTTTTAATATGTATTGAATATAAATAATATATATACAATTTTAATGTATATATATATAAAATAAATAAAATTTTAATATATATAAGATATAGAATATTTAAATATATAATATATAATATATAATTATTTATTATTAATTTTTACTATTTGGTTAATTTGGTTAACTGAATTAACCAAACCCAAAAACTGAAAATTGAAAAACGAAATTCAACTTAATGAAAACCGAATCGAACCAAATAAATTTTTAACTGAATCGAATCGACCGAATTTATTAGGTTAATTTGGTTTTAACCGAATTATGCTCAACCCTAGTTATGCCTGTTTTATCTTCATTTTTGATCGAAAAAGAAGAGAATTAAAGAGCCTGTTTTATCTTGATCTGTAATGCATACATTTTCATTACTCTCTTATTTATTTTGTTTTTCCTGGTTCTTGGTATTTTTGGATACTTCTGCTTGAGGGTTTATGTGGATTTCACCATCATTGTCATCTGTATTTTCCTATTTTCTACCATTGAAAGAGGCTGCATTCACAGAGTTTCTTTCTTCAATCTTCACTATCAATTGGTTTGCACTGCACTCTGATATTGTAGGTTTCTTTTGATCTAGTTATAGTAATGAAATCACTGTTTTATCTGCAATACTCCTCTGCTCCACTATTTTCTTGTGTTATGAAAGAAGCAAGTAAAATCTCCCTTCTAATTTTACTGTGCAGAGTTCTGTTATCTCTGGTTTTTTCTTATATTCTTCCTGGTTAGTTTTAATGCTCTGCTGACAAGGAGTTGTGCTTTTTGTCTTTCCATTTCTCAAGTGCGTGGTCTGATATTTTTGCAGTAGATTGGTTTTGCACATGTCATCATCTATTGTTCTTCGTACACTTATTCGACATGTAAAAGGTTATGCACATGTTATCAGCTATTGTTCCTCGTACACTTATTCAACATGTTAATTCTTGAAGATTGTGGTCATCTTTTTCTTGATAATCCTGTTGACGTGCACGTTTGCCTGGTTTAGTACCAAATAGAACCTGGATGTCAAGAACTTGCACTGTTACATATTTGTCAGATCTATTACATATAAAGCTGTAACTTTATGTAGGTCATGAAGGTGCAAGATCATTTGAATCATCAACTGAGTTTATATAATGGTTGAGGTGGATGGGTGAATATATAGGCTGGGGTTGGTTAGCAGTCAAATTCTGCAGTTTGAATTCTGAAGCATAATGAAGGGTGATAATTATCTCTTTTGACTGCCTAGGATCTTGCTATTTATTGGATTGTATGGTTTTGTGAGGCAGGTTTTGCACATTTTTTAGGCAATGTTAAAGCATCCTTATTTGCAATTATTCTTGGTAAATGCCCAAGTGAATAATCTTCTGGGACTGTTGGAATTTTCTGGCCTCAAATGTGCTTATAAATTGTCTATAATATGACTGATTCTGTTATTGGGAAATATTGTAGGGTTAGTGTTTGGATTTTTGTTGACACCAACATGGGATCCAATATATAGGTTGGGGTTGGTTAGCAATCAAATTCTGCAGTTTGAATTCTGAAGCATAATGAAGGGTGATAATTATCTCTTTTGACTGCCTAGGATCTTGCTATTTATTGGATTGTATGGTTTTGTGAGGCAAGTTTTGCACATTTTTTAGGCAATGTTAAAGCATCCTTATTTGCAATTATTCTTGGTAAATGTCCAAGTGAATAATCTTCTGGGACTTTTGGAATTTTCTGGCCTCAAATGTGCTTATAAATTGTCTATAATATGACTGATTCTGTTATTGGGAAATATTGTAGGGTTAGTGTTTGGATTTTTGTTGACACCAACATGGGATCCTTGTGTTGGTGTTTCTTCAGCATGGCCCTGGTATGGTTCTAAATCCCATTTTCTGATAGTAAACTGATATTATGGAGAGAAGTTGCAAGGCTTTTTGTTGGAGTTATAAGGATATTAGGGTTGCTATTCAAGAATGGACCATGGGCATTGAGGTTAATTGCCATATAGTTGTCTGTTATTGGAATATAATTCCTAATTTGTTCTTGCTTTGTATATAATGAAAAGTGATTGCCATCCGAAAATTTAAGTTTCGTTTCCTTACATATTCCTATGAGAATTATTCCTGTGGTTTGGTTTTGTGTTGACTTTGGAGGGGGAATTAGTATTCTTGTCACGTTTTTTAATTGGTTGGGTTACTTCGTAAAGTGTTTCTTGATCCCTCCCCCCCCCCCCCCCCCCCCGCGGGGGTGGCCTTTATTCTTCTAGATGCTGTTCTCCATCATGTGAATAAACTGAGGGTGTTGAGCTTGTTAAATTATCACATTTAAATAATGTATTCTTGGGAGTTTGCACTCCAGAAAATTTTAATTGGAATTGATAATGGAAGTACACGATCCTCTTAGTCTTACTTTTTTCCGTGTCACTATGCTACCCTTATTTCATTGAATGTCATTGTATCCCAGCAGAGTTAGTGTCAGAGCTACAAAGGTATTGAAACTTCATTGCCACATTTGGTATCTCACTTGAATTCTTTTGCTTCACTTGTTATGTTATTTGTTTACCCTACATATATTTTTGTTGCTACTTAGGTAGTTCTGGATCAGTATCATGGTTATATCCAATGTTTTAATTATTTGGTGATGTCAGAAGGTTGTAGTGGAAGTAATTGCTTCACACTTCCCTAGGTTTTCTTGTAAGCCTCTTTATTTGCAATCTTTCATTGTGTCTGTCTCTGTTTATACAGAAGCTGTGTGGGATTATGAGGTCATTTGTGAAAATATTCAATATGGGATCTTAGGAAAGTTGAGATAGATTATAAGTTTCATCAATTAATTTCTCAATTAATTTCTTGGAAATCAATACTTGAAGTAAATTTTCTTATATTTATATATGCACACAACAGTTGTTCCTTGGATACAAGTTGGATATTGGTGAAGGCATCGAGGAAATATTGTCAATTTGAACATATATACTGCTCTCTATATGGTTATAACCTTGTGTGGCAGTGCTAGTATGTTGGATTCCTCCTGCCCTTACACTATGCATCGATTGGATATTTGGAAATATAAAATATCATATTACCCTTGATTATTTAATTTTTGCCACTGTCATTGTGGCTTGTATACCCTCTCTTTGCTATATGTAAAATCTTGTATAGATTTTGCCATTTCTTTTGTACCCATTCACCTCGAATAGGGAGAGGATGGGCTTCTGCTGGAGTAACTCAATAATTCCACCAGCCATTACGGTATGTAGGCGCCTAATCCCCTTTTAATACGAGTATGCAATGTGCTGATCCTTGTATTGACATGATGGATTTCTACAGTTATATGTGCTTTATGCTCTATGTTAGATGTATTGTTCCAATTGTTTGTACACATCCCGCCTTTATATTTGTGGTCATGAAAAAGGTTACCTTGGTTCATATGAGGAAACAATTTTGTGCAGAATCGAGTTAGGAATCCAGCAATGGCTGGAGGATATACTCCACAAGGTTACCAAGCGCGACCTCCAACAAGCTGGGGCCCACCTGCTCCTGCTCCAATGCAGCAACCTGGTTATGGCTATATGCAACCAGGAGCATATCCTGGTCAGGCACCTCAGTATAACATGTCTCAGCCACCTTATGCTGGCTATCCTCAACCTGCATCTGGTGGATACTCCTCAAGTTGGGACCAGACAACTGTCCCACCAAGTCAGCAAACTACTGCAGGAAGTGGTTATGATTATTACAGCCAACAGCCTTCCTCACAGCAACAGCAAGGCCAGGGTGGCCAGGCTCCGTCAGATAACTCCGGCTACAATTACAGCCAGACGCCAGCTTCTGGTTACCCACAAGGGCAAGGTTATCCACAAGATGGCTATGGTGGTGGGTATCAAGCACCTGCTCAGCCTGGTTATGGTCAGCCAAATCCTGTTCCAGGATATGATCAGCAGCAGCAAGGTTATAATTCTACCACTGCTTATGGTATGACCAACCCAAGTCAGGAGGCGCAGAACGCCGCCTATGGAGCTCAAGGTGAGAATGCTCAAGCACCTCCACCTACTCAGCCTCCTGCGTTGGGCCAGCAAGGATACAATGCCACTCAGCCTAGTCCAAATCCTGCGACGTATCCCTCTCAGGGAGCTACTCCTCAACAAGGATATGGGATGCCTCCTACTTCTCAAGCAGGTTATGGAAGCCAGCCTATGGCACAGTCTGCTTATGGACCTGGCTATGGTCTACCCCAGGCTCAGAAGCCTCCAACAACTCAGCCAGTCTATGGTCAAGCCCAACAGTCGCCTAGCGCGCAAGGAGGTGGATATGTCCAGCCGGCCCCTGCACAACCTGGGTATCCTCATTCACAGCCGCCACCTACCCAGCCTGGCTATTCTCAGCCAGATTCTTCTGCCCAGCGGGCTCCACCATCCAACTTTGGTACTGCAGCAACTCAGCCTGGGTACGGTCCGCCACCTTATGGGGCACCACCAGCATCTCAGCCGCCTTATGGTCAGCAGCTTCCATACAACAGTTCTTATGGTGGGGGTGGGGCTGGTTATACACAGCCTCCTGGGTATTCTGGTGATGGCAATGCAGGCCCTGCTTCTCAGGCTGCTCAACAGAGTGGAGTTGCAAAAGCCTCACCCCAGAGTTGATCCACATGTTGGATTAAAACTGGTAAATTTTAAAATTTCTAGACAGATATCAGTTCCTGTAGAGAATGATGAATTCGGGTATTATGTGTTTGGTTAGGTATAGTAAAGTTGGTTGTCTTCAGATTATGACGATGGTGATGCCACTAGTGGATGGCTGGATTTTATGTTCCAATGTTTTTTGAGATTTCAGGTCAAGGGATGTATGTTTAAATATTAGTTTATGGTGGTGTGTTCAATCTGTATTTGCTTACCTTTTCTTCCTTCTTATCTTCCTACAGTCTAAATCTTCCTCACCTTTATTTGGTCATTTGCCGCGGCAGGATGACATCTTGTGGTGTTTTTTCTTTCACACACTGATGCGCAATCGCTTGGCTGATGACCTTCAGTGTGCAGATATGAACGCAAATAGATGATACAATGGCTCTTTTCCTCTTAAGAGACCTAATGATCTGCAGAAAATCTGTGTGGTGGTAGAGATTTTGTTTTTGGATGTTTGATATTTTATGGAGGCTTCATATAAACACTAATGAAAAGTCGCAAGACTTTTATCATACATTTTTATACAGACAAGGACAGACTATAAATGCCAGAGGGATCATTCGCCTAAAAGTATTTTGAAAAATCAAGTGGGATTAGGAGCACCCTGAAAGCTTCTGCTCCACTTATTTTCAGCATTGCTCTTTGACACAGCCTGGGTAAACCAGAAAGAAATAACGGTCCTGCAAGAATCAGGTGGGTTCTAAGTAATTCCTCAATCGACTGCAGTTCAAATTTTAAATCAATCTCTTCCAAAGTCTCCTCATAGTAAGCAGGAAAAGCGGACTCTTCTGGTGTTTCATCGAGGGAGAGTTCTATGTGGGAACATATTCAGGCCCTGTAACTAGGATTAATATAAAGGTCCAGAGCCCAACCAACCACCCAAAGTGCCTAAACACAACCAATCAATAAATTTCTACAAATGCTTTTTCAATGCAACAAAGAAGATTTGAACCTCCATCTCTCTAAAGGAGATTGGGGAGGTAAGCCGCTGGCTCATAGGCCAGGGTGGGATATCTGCTGATATGCTGTTGGCTCAGTTGCTGAGGAAGCTCTCGGGGCAAAATTACCAATTCCTTCCAGATGGGTGGACTGTGATTGAGATAATGAAAAATCATTTCCAAGTTTTTGGGTGATCATAGTATATTATGCGTATCTGTAGTCCTTGGATTTTTAAAGTGTACAAAGAAATGCGTCCAATCATATTTGAATCGGACTGGTTCCAAAAATCTGTAGGTATTTTGAATTGTTTGTTGTTATGGACTGAGGAAGTACTACTGAACCTATTACAATATTACACTTTGGAACGTTAGTGTGCAGATATGAATGCAGAATTTCTCCTATTTGAGACCTTATCTGCCGCGGAAAATTGGCATGGCATTAGATATTTTGTTTACGATTGCGTGGTATTTTATTGAAGCTTCATTCGATAGTAATCATCCTCGAAGAAATTAACAGAAAAATGGTCGATGAGTGGTGGAATTTAATTTACCCTATCAAGATGTGATAAGAATTTGTTGAAATATTTGAAATTATTGAAATGAAAATAATTCTATGGATCCGTTTGAATATTTGAGGGTTACGAAATTTTATTCAAAGTATTTTGTCCTTGAGTCTAAAAATTATGACGTTTAAAGTCCCAAAAAGCTGAAAATATGTACTTTGTGGGATGGATTTTAGTGGGGGAGAATCAGAGCCCTTCTAGAGGAGTTTGGATTTTCTTCCCCCTTTTTTTTTTTTTTTTTGTAAAAAAAAATACAAGTTGGGTGTAATATGCTTGATAATTAACTTTTCCAATACTTTTAAAATCTAATTTTTAATTTTTTTTTATAAAAAATTTAAGGTTATGAATTTGAAGATTTTAGAAGTCACAAACTACTTTCCCATCAAATTGTTCTATTGTATTGTTATCTTTAATTTTCTTTTTCAAATTTTATAAAACTATCAACATTAATTACATTTTTTTAAAAAAATAAATAATTATTTTAAATACTTTTTTGTGCATTATAACTTCTTTATCAATACTTAGGATCAGTGTTTTTTTTTTTTTTTTTCTTTTTTTCTAAAAAAACATTTTTTTTATAGGGGGACCAAATATTTTAAAAAACAATATCAATAACCTCTTTTTCATCAATCTCTTTTTTGAAAAATCTTTTAAAAATTCATAAGTTCTACAACTATTTTTTAAAAAAAAAAAGGAAATCAATACTTAGGATATGTTTTTTTTTTTTTTTAAACATCTTTTTTACAGGGAGACCGAATATTTTTAAAAAGTCATAGGTGGTAAAACCAAGTTTTAATCACTAGTTTTTGCATAACTTAGTTTGTAGGTTTAGGTAATAAGCTCATAGAAATGAAGGAGGCTTCAATGTCTTTATTTAGTCATGTAAAATATGATTTTAAAGTGACCAAGATAACCTATAATAGCCGGTCATTGACCAAATATTTATTTTCTGGCATTCAAAAATTTATATATAATTGTAGAAAAAGCATTTTATTATTGATTTTACACCAAACAAAAACAAGATATATATTTAATATAATTCAAAATATTTCTCAATCTACTTAGTTGTAAAAAGAGTGTTTGTTACGGCTTAATACTATTTTCTCTTATATTTATAGTTCTTTTTTTTAAAAAAAAAATTTATATGTAATCTTCAATTTGAAAAATACGAAGACATTAACGTCATTTCAGTAATCTTAACTACCAATTACAAAAAATGGTGAGAATTTTGAGGTCGTTATAGTAGTAATCAAAAAAAATATTAATTAATTAATTAATTAATTAATTCATTATATAATAATTATTACTAATTAAATAATATAATATAATATAATAATATATTAATATAATATAATATTTTATTATAATATTATATATATTCTTATGCAGCGGATACATAAGTCATACAACCACTTATACTGTACAATGCCAAAACTCAGAATACTCAAACCATAGTCATATTAAACAACTCCCTCCAGTATCACCTACCCAAAAAATACAAAACTCTATCACAACTCACCCTACAATTAGGGTAACCAAGTAACCTCTCTATCCGCGAGCCTGATCTGCTCGCCTAACTAGTTCACCTGAAAAATGGTAAAGTAATGGAGTGAGACAACGCTCAGTAAGTGGAAATATGCTGTTACTAGTGTGTGGCGACCGAATTGTAAAACTATAATAATAATATTTAAAACAACATGATTTGGCAAATCTGTAAAACACATAAATAGTAGCTTAAACATTTGAATCATCTCAACTTTCTATCATTTATACTGCTATATCATACTATATACGACAAAAGTTGTAAAACTGTATACATATACACATACATAATTGTGCTCTTTTGTTGAGATTCTGTATGTCATGATTTGACCCCTCATGACAGGATTGTGTGGCTCATAGGCAGGACTTAACCTAGTCAGCCCTCCAGGTAAGTCACTATACTCTACACTATCTCAACCCGACCAAATTGCATTTACTCCTAAGCTCGGACTGACTGCTACCTCGTCAAACTGGCCCCCTCAACCCAGTGAACTGGGGAGTTGCATGCTCTTCGAGCATAGTTTGACAGTATCCACACACTATTTGAGATATGTGGTTGCACTCAATTTTGTATATAGCAACGGTACTGCGCTATGTAATTGTATCTATCTATAATCTTTCCACAGGGATCTAATACTATATACATATATACTATACTCTTTTTACTGTTTTCATTATGTTTTCAAATTAACCATAACACAATTAATCTGAATTGTAAATACTGTAATATTTATAACATCTTAATACTATAACAGTACAATTTGTCTATACTTTTGATTTGTGTAATCTGTCTGTATACTCTGAGTGTTATGACATTTAGGAAAACATAACATTCTATAAATACTATGTATACTGATCTGAATAAACATCTGTGTACATATATGTATATATCTATTTATGAAGCTATTTGAATAAAAACAGTATAAAATTCTACATTAAATAATATCTACTCATGCCACACATAATTTTATAATCTCATATTCTGTAAAAAACTACATAATAATTGGTATATATGCGAATGTAAACTTTCTGTTAACATAATCAAATTTCCTAACATAGCATATTTCCCTTACCTAATTTTTGAAAAGCCCCAACAATACTCTAGCCCTACACCCGTAGGGTTCTCCACTCAACATCCTGAAAATGACATCCTCAAGAACAAAATATCAGTATTTTCCTGCATACAACATTTCCTATAACTGCAGAGAAAACATATTCTGAATAAAACACCTTACCCTAAATTTGGGATGAATTTCAAACCACCTCCAACGATCTGCTCCGGCAGGCTTGCAAAGAACTTCCCTAGGAGCGTCGTAGTGGCTTCAGATCATCGATTTGGAGAGAGACGGGGTCATGATCGAAGAGAGAAGGGGAGAGGGGCATAGAGAGAGAAATGGAGGGTTTCCTGCACAAATTTCGTGTGAAAAATCTAGGTTTTCACTATTTATAGGCTTGGATTCGTTGATGAGACACGTCATCTTGTCAACAAGTTCTTAAGGAATTTCGTCGACGAACTTCCTGCCTTGTCAACGAATTTTAGACTGCCCCAAAAACCTCTCTCGGTATTTTCTCGTCAACGAAACCTGACCTCGTTGACGAGCTCCTCTTGTATCCTCGTTGACGAATCCCTTGTGTTCGTCGATGAGAACCCTTCTAATTTTTTCGGGTCATTACATTCTCCCCTCCTTATAAAATTTCGTTCTTGAAATTTACTATTTGGATTGAACACCATTATACACTCTACCATCTCGTAAAGGTAAAGGGTCTACTTATTTTATTACTTACCCTCACTTATGGCGGAGGAATACCGTTTACAATCTAAGTTCTGAGAGATTACACATATAAAAATAAAAGACTACCTACAAGCTAAATCATTACATGTACCTGCAAAAGGAACTTTACCTAATTATTTATACTTTACTTGCTATCACCATCCTCTTGGAACAACTGCGGGTATCTCTGTCTGATCTGCTCCTCGAGCTCCCAAGAAGCTTCCTCTATATCATGATTTTTCCACAAAATTTTTACTAACTGAATCTCTTTCATGCACAGTTTCTGAGTCTTGTTATCTAAGATCTGAATTGACACTTCTTCATAAGCTAAAGATTCTTTAAGCTCTATCTCTGCATAGCTGATTATATGGGATGGGTCTGGGACGTATTTCCTTAACATAGCAACATGAAACACATCATGAATTCTAGCCAAAGCTGGGGGCAAAGCTAGCTTATACGCAACTGACCCTATTCTTTCTAGTATTTCGAAAGGGCCAATATACTTAGGGCTCAACTTGCCATTCTTTACAAACCTCATAACTCCTTTCAAAGGAGCTATTTTAAAAAATACTCAATCTCCCACATCAAATTCTAGTTTCCGACGGCGAGTGTCTGCGTAGCTTTTCTGCCGACTCTATGCGGCGCTGATTCTTTCTTTAATTAGTCAGACCTTATCACACGCCTGCTGTACAATCATTAGACCCAACACTTGCCTTTCACTTACTTCATCCCAGAAGAGAGGAGAACGACATCTCCTACCATACAGTTCCTCATAAGGTGCCATGCCGATGCTAGCCTGATAGCTGTTATTGTAAGCAAACTCAACTAATGGCATAAACTGCGTCCAACTACCCTTAAAATCAAGCACGCAAGCATGAAGCATATCTTCTAAAGTCTAGATTATCCTCTCAATCTGCCTATCTATTTAAGGGTGAAAAGCAGTGCTGAAAGCTAACTATGTACCCATAGCTTCCTAAAAACTTTTCCAAAATCGTGAAATAAATCGAGGATCTCAGTCTAAAACTATGGATAGTGGTACCCTATGAACACGAACTATCTCCTAAACATAAATCTCTACCAACCTGTCCATGGAATAACCGACTTTAATAGGGATAAAATGAACGATCTTCATCAGACGATCAACAACCACCCAAATTGCGTTCAATCCCTGAAGCATTGATAGTAACCTCATAACGAAATCCATCGAAACATGATCCCATTTCCACTCTGGAATGAACAACGACTGTAATTGCCCTGCTGGTTTCTAGTGCTCAACTTTAACCTGCTGGCACGTCAAGCATTGCTGAACAAACTCGGCTATCTCCCTCTTCATTCCACTCCACAGGAAATACTCTCATAGACCAATACATTTTAGTGCTACCTGGATGTACGATGTATAGGGATCTGTGAGCCTCCTCCAATATAGTTCTCCTGATCTCTGTATCTGAAGGAACACAGAGCCTAGTACGGAACCGTAGGGCTCCATCATATGACATGCTGAATTCCTCACCCTAGCCATTACCTCTACCAACTCTGCATCATCATCCTGAGCTACTTTAATCCTCTCCTATAACGTAGGCTGAACTAGTAGACTGGAAATGATTGCCTGAGGACTCTCCTCTATTAATTCTATGCTAACCCTCTCCAAATCCATCAGAATTGAGTGTTGAATCTCCATAGCTGCCAGTACGGGTCCCCCTGATTTCCTGCTCAGAGCATCTGCCACTACATTTGCCTTCCCTGGATGGTAACTAATTGTGCAATCATAGTCTTTAATAAGCTCTAACAATCTTCTTTGCCTCATATTCAGTTCTTTCTGGGTGAAGAAATATTTCAAATTCTCGTGATCTGTAAAAATCTCGCACTTTCCACCATATAGGTAATGCCTCTAGATCTTGAGAGTGTACACCATTGCAGCTAGTTCTAAATCATGGACAAGATAATTTTTCTCATACTCTTCAAGCTGTTTAGACGCATATGCAATAACCCTGCCATGCTGCATCATACACACCCCAGACCTTTCAATGACGCATCACTATATATTACAAATTCGTCCTCCTCGATGGAATTGATAATATCGGAGCTGAAACTAACCGTCGCTTTAATTCTTGAAAACTTTGCTCGCAATCATTGGTCCAATCAAACTTTACATTTTCCTCATAAGTTGTGTTAATGGACCTGATAGCTTGGAGAAACCATCTACAAAGCTCCAGTAATAGCCTACCAATCCCATAAAACTCATGACTTCCTGAATATTTCTCGGCCTTTACCAATTCAGTACTGCTTCTATTTTACTTGGATCAACTGATATACCCATCTTAGAGATCACATGGCCAAGAAAAGTAATCTGCCTTAACTAGAACTCATATTTCTTGAATTTTACATATAATTTTCTCTCTTTTATATCTGCAACACCAGTCTCAAATGATGTTCATGATCCTCAAAAGTCCTCGAGTAGACCAGTATATCACCAATAAATACAACTACAAACTGGTCCAAATACGGATGGAGCACTCGATTCATCAAATCCATGAATACTGCTGGTGCATTAGTCAATCCAAACGGCATCACTAAGAACTCATAATGCCCATATCCGATACGGAATGCGGTATTTGATATATCTTTAGCTCTAATCTTCACTTGATGGTAACCCGACCGCAAGTCAATTTTAGAGTAAACTTGGGTCCCCTAAAGTTGATCAAATAAATCATCGATCCTAGGGAGAGGATATTTATTCTTAACTGTTAGTTTGTTTATCTCCCTATAATTACACAATCTTATGGTTCCATCTTTCTTTTTCAGGAACAAAACTGACGCTTCCCAGGGCGACACACTGTGCCTGATAAACCCTTTGTCCAGCAATTCCTATAACTGATTTTTAAATTCTTTCAACTCAACTGGAGCCATACGGTACGGTGCTTTAGATACCGGTGTAGATCCTGACAGCAGATCTACAGTAAACTCAATTTCATGGTCAGACGGCAAACCAGACAATTCTTCTGGAAAGACATCTAGAAATTCCCTCACCACTAGTATGTCAGCTTGTCTCAATTCTTCTTTTGGAAATTCTTTTATGTATGCAACATATCCCTGGTAGCCATCCTGTAGTAATATCCTCGCCTGAATAGCCGACACCAACTATGGTGATGCACGTACACGTGAACCCACGAATCTGTATTCTTGCTCATTCGGGGGTCTGAAAATTACTTCTTTCTGGTGGCAATCTATGCTAGCATAATGAGTAGCTAGCCAGTCCATGCCTAGTATCACATCAAACCCCTGCATATTTAGGACCACAAAATCGGCTAATAGCACTCTCTCCTAATTACTTACTGGAAAATTCCGAAGCATTTTCCTGCATTTTACCACAGATCCTATTGGCGTACCCATAGATACTTCTACATTTAATAGCTGTGTTTCTACCCCAGTTATTCTGACATACCCCGCCGATATAAAAGAGTGGGTGACACCTGTATCAAACAAAACAATAATTTTATATGGTAAAGCAGTAAGGGTACCTGTACCTGTGACCACGTCTCTAGCCATCTCGGCGTCTCCCAACGTCAACGCATAAACCCTCGTCGGCACGGTATTTCTCTATTGACCTCCGCAGGGTGCCTGGTATCCTCCCCTAAATGTCCTGGGAGCCAGTACATAATCTGGTGGCATCTGACAGTATCGAGCCATATGATCGGGCCTCCCATAGTGATAACAGACATTCTCCCCCAACCGGCACTCACCAGGGTGTCTCCGTCCACATCTAGGACATATGGCAGGAAACTGTCCACTCTGAAATCCCTCGTGCTCTACCATCTATCTTTGACCTATGCCAGATCTACCTCCTCTCCAAGGGCCTCGACTGGGACCTGCCTAAAAATTCAAGGGCGTAGTCCTCTTTTTCTAACTCTGTCTCTCAGTCTCCCTGGGTAGACTCTCCTCTGCTATAATAGCCCTGTCAACCAACTCTATAAAATCCTGGATCCATAGTACTGCCACCTGCCTATAAATATCTCACCTCAAGTTTCTCTCGAACATTCTGGCCTTCTTCACTTCATCGGGGACAATATATGGGCAGAAATGCGAGAGCTCGATAAATCTCACTGCATACTGCTGGATTGTCATCGACCCCTGGGACAGACTCAAAACTCATGTACCCGAGCCTCTCTAACTGAGGCAGGATAGTACCTATTGAATAAACATCTCCCTGAAACGAGCCCAAGTCATTGGTACTGGTATAGCCCTCAGCTCCTCCAATAGCTTGGTAGATGTCCACCATCTCTTGGCCTCCCTCGCCAGTCTATATGTAGCATATAAAACCCTCTTCTCATCGGTGCAGTGAGGTACTGTTAGGATCTTCTTTACCTCCGACACCCAGTTCTCAGCAACTGCAGGGTCAGCCACTCCAAAAAAGGCCGGCGGATTCATCTTCATAAATTTCTATATGGTACATCCCTGAATTGGAGATAGGCCTCCTTGCTCTCTAGAGCTCTGCGCAATCTCGACCATAACTTGCTAAGCTACACTATGTAGCACAGCATCTGAATCTCCACCCCCCGCGCCAGAAGCCGCTCCATCATCCCCATTGGCATGAGCGCTACAGCCTCCTATGTCCATTTTGCAAATATGTAGAACAGCGTTTCAGAATCCTATTTCCCATACAGACCTAACTTATTGAACTAAAACTTCAAATCCTCTATTGACCATGCCTCCTGATCCTAACCCCAAAATCCAATCCTGTTACCTAAACACACGACTCGTTGATAATTTACTATGGCTTTCCTGAAATTGTCACCCCAGAAAAAACACAGAAACCACCACGAAATCGTGTATTCGGATCACAAAACAAAACCTCAAATTCTTTTTCCTATATTCTAGTATTGTTTCCCGCTGCACTCTAGAGTCTACAGAACCTAACAACCTAGACTCTGATGCCAAAAATGTAACGACCTCAAAATTCTTACCATTTTTTTTAACACACACACACACACACATATATATAACCATTCCTACGCAACGGATAGATAAGTTATATAACCATTTATACTATACAATACCAGAACTCAGAATACTCAAACCATAGTCATATTAAACAACTCCCTCCCATATCACCTACCCCAAAAATACAAAACTCTGTCATAACTCACCCTACAATCAGGGTAATCAAGTAACCTCTCTATCCGTGAGCCTGATCTGCTCGCCTAGCTGGCTCACCTGAAAAATGGTAAAGTAATGGGGTGAGACAATGCTCAATAAGTGGAAATATGCTATTACTAGTGTGTGGCGACTGAGTCGTAAAACTATAATAATAATATTTAAAACAGCATGATCTGGCAAATCTGTAAAACACATGAATAGTAACTTAAAACATTTGTATCATCTAAACTTTCTATCATTCATATTGCTGTATCATACTATATATGACAGAAGCTGTAAAACTGTATACATATGCACATACATAATTGGGCTCTTTCCCTGGGATTTTGTATGTCATGATTTAACCCCTCATGAAAGGGTTGTGCTGCCCATAGGTGGGACTTTACTTGGTCGGCCCTCTAGGTAAGTCACTATACTCTATACTACCTCAGTCCGACCCAACTGCATCCACTCATAAGCTCGGGACTGGCTGCTACCTCGTCAAACTGACCCCCTCAACCCAGTGAACTAGGGAGCTGCATCCTCTCCGAGCACATTTTGACGGTATCCACACACTATCTGAGATATGTGGTTGCACTCTATTTTGTATATAACAACGGTACCGTGCTCTGTAACTGTATTTGTCTATAATCTTTTCACAGGAATCTGATACTATATACATTTATATTATACTCTTTTTACTGTTTTCATTATGTTTCCAAATTAACCATAACATAATTAATCTGAATTGTAAATACTGTAATATCTGTAGCATCTTAATGCTATGACTGTATAATCTGTCTGTGCTTTCGATCTGTGTAATCTGTTTATATACTCTGAGTGTTATGACATTTAGGAAAACATAACATTCTGTAAATATTATGTATACTGATATGAATAAACGTCTGTGTACATATATATCTGTTTGTGAAGCTATTTGAATAAAAACTGTATAAAATTCTACATTAAATAATATCTACTTAGGCCACACATACTTTTATAATCTCATATTCTATAAAAACTATATAATAATTGGTATACATGTGACTATAAAATTTCTGTTAACATAATCAAATTTCCTAACATAATATATTTCCCTTACCTAATTTCTGAAAAGCCCCAACAATACTCTAGCCCTACACCCGCATGGTTCTCCACTCAACATCCTAAAAACGACATCTCTCAGAACAAAACATCAGTATTTTCTTGTATACAACATTTCCTATAACTGTAGGAAAAACATATTCTGAATAAAACACCTTACCCTGAATTTGGAATAAATTTCAAACCACCTCCACCAACAATCTGCTCCGGTAGACTTGCAAAGAACTTCCTCAGGAGCGTCGTGGTGACTTCAGATCGTCGATCTAGCGAGAGACGGGGCCGGGATGGAAGAGAGAAGGGGAGAGGAGCGTAGAGAGAGAAATAGAGGGTTTCCTACGCAAATTTTGCGTGAAAAATATGGGTTTCCACTATTTATAGGTCTGGATTCGTTAACGAGACACGTCATCTCGTTGACGAGTCCTTAAGGAATTTCGTCGACAAACTTCCTCCCTCATCGACAAATTTCAGACTGCCCCAAAAACCTCTCTCGGTATTTTCTCGTCGACGAAACCTGTGCTCGTTGATGAGCTCCTTTTATATCCTCATCGACGAATCCTTTGTGTTCGTCGACAAGAACCCTTCTAATTTTTTCGGGTTATTACAACTACATTTGCATGTCAATCATAGACACTTGAACATAAAACATAAATTAATTTTAGAATGTATACCTTACACCATAGAATCTGTTACTGAGGTCCGAAGAGTTCTGCATATTTGAAGATAACTCACTACTCTCTTTCTTTTCTCTTAATATGTTACTTAATAGGCAACCATACTAAAACAGATTTAAGATAGACCTTTCATTTCCAGGTAGATACACTCACGAAACTAGTGGTACCTGTGGATGGTGAGAGTTTACTCTGTGAGCCAGTGAGGACCGTGGATGGTGAGAGTTTGCTCTGTGAGCCAGTTGGGATCGTGAATGGTGAGAGTTCTTTGTGAGCCAACGAGGACCGTGGATGGTAATAGAGATGTGTCCCGGGGGGTAGGTTGGTCGAACGTCCAACTAATGCATAGAAGTTGTGTCCGTATTACGAACTTTGCCCTGATCAGCGAGACCTGGGGGTGGAGGATGCTGATCTGTAGGTTTGGGCCGTACTAGGGGGTCCGAAGGGCTTGTTGGTGGCTGGAGTTCCTATGTAATAAAAAAAATAAAAAATAGACTTTTCCTTTTTACTTAAATAACAATATAAGAAAACCTTACTTATAATGAGCTCCATATGCAAATAACGCCGATGTATACCAAACTTTAATGGACTCATATTTTAAGCCCCCGTAACATTAATGTGGTGATTATCCAAACTATCTAATATTTATTTAATTTGAATTTTGTAAAATTACTATGTAAGTTCATAAATTTTGTGATGATTTATTATAAGTCCTATTAATTTCCTGCTCCCAAACTATCCTATAGTTATTTAATTTAAATTGTATAAAGTCACTCTGAAAGTTCACAAAATTCGAACATATATGATTCCCACTGTCGTATAATTGTATTTTTTTTTTTTTTTAAATTAATATTTCTGTAAAAGACTCTACAATCGATTCCGTTGTTAATTTGTTCCAAGACCCAAGGGGGACGCGGCCCAAGCCCGAGAGATTTATGTGAAACGGAAGCTGTGAAAAGAGTCAAAAGACGCATTAAAACCCTACACTCTCATTCTCGCTCCGCTCACCCCCGCAAGGTATGTAAACTTTTATCCATCTGCAATGCATCTGTTGATTATATGTGTTTTTCTTCATGATTTTGGAACATTCACCGTTCATCCAAGGTTTTTGCGGCGTCATTTTTAAGATTTAGCGTATTTCGTTTTGCGTATGATATTTGGTGCTGCAAATCACGATTTTGTGGTCTTTTAATGTTTTGGTTGAAATTGATCTGGGTCTAGGCCAATTGGGTAGAGTTTACATTTGAGACTTTTTGTTGCTACAATGGGAGTTCGTGCGGAAAGCCACTGCTTTGGCAATGTCTGTGTTGTTAAAAGTTTGGACTCTGAGGACAGCGTGTATAAATTTTTACATTCGCAATATGGTTTGGCGATAATTTGGGTTTAGCTGATTAATTTAGAATGGCTACTAATGAGGGGAAAAAAAAAATTGTGGCATTAAGCTTTATATTAATTGTGAACTAAGGAAGGATATTTTCATCGCTTGGTAAGAGTTTAGAGCCATTGTAATTGTAGTTTTTATTTTTTTTGGTTTTAGTGTTTGCTGTGTCTTTGTTTTGGTTGATATAATGTTTATTCATAATAGTAATTTTAGTAGTAGTAAAGTGGTTTATAAATGTATGTTCCAATGATCTTCACGTGATTGGTATTGAAACTTTAGCGATTTGTTATCATTGTGTGTTTTTGTAGTTGTCTTATTTGTTTATTTATTTATGTTGCCAAGAACTTTCGAGTCCAAGAACAAATGGCATCCAAGCTTACTCAACTACAATCTAAAGCTACCGAAGCCTCGAAGTTTGTGTTGAAGCACGGATGTGCCTACCATAAGCAGCTATTGGAACAGAACAAGCAATACATTCAGGAACCACCTACTGTGGAGAAATGCAATCTTTTGGCAAAGCAGCTGTTTTACACTCGTCTTGCCAGGTTTGTCTCCTGTGATTTGAGCCTCTAAACTTCTCCTGAATAAAACTCACGACAAGTTATATATGTGTACTTGGACTATTCAAGGGCAGTTGATTGGATTCATTCTGTGGTTAAGTTGTTCCTTTTTTTGAATAGAAAGTGGTTCCTTTTTTTTTTTTTGCAACAAATTGTTGGCATGAACTTTTGATGCTTCTTAGATTTTTTCATGATGTAGTTTGCAGTAGGGGTTTTTTTTTTTGCAAGTGGGAGGAATAAGAAGATAAGAAGGAGATAATATGAGGTAGGCAGAATGTGGCTTCCATGCTGAGAGAGAGAGAGAGAGAGAGAGAGGGTTGAAAACCCAAAAAAAATCTATATAAAAAACACTATTAGTTCATAAAAACCCGAATTTGACTTGACAGGCAGTTATGTTTAATACGTTTCAGCTCACACATAGACCAATCTAGAAGAGGACTCCCTGTTTTGAGTAGTAATTCGTTTAGTTATGTATCTCATAACATATGGCTGTTAATCCTGATCTGGGTGCAGACTTAGATGGGCTGACCAAATTTAAGCCATTTACCCCAAGACTTCTATGGAGTAATTCGTTTGGTTATGTATCTCATAACATATGGCTGTTAATCCTGATCTGGGTGCAGACTTGGATGGGCTGATCAAATTTAAGCCATTTAGCCCAAGACTTCTATGGATTAATTGTACTGAGTTTGGCTTGATAGGCTGTATGCTTGTCCTGCTTTTTTGGGCTTTTCTGCCCTGGATGTAATTGCTTCTCTGTATGAGCAGGCAAGGAAAGAAGTGCATGTGTTCATAGAAATTGCTGATACTAACAATATTATCTTGCATTCAAGTACCGTGCGGTGTTAGAATGATTGACAAGCTGGTTTAGTTGTTCTGATACTTCTTACATCATATTGTTGTCGCGGTGTATCTATGGAATCTACACCTCCTTTACTCAAAGAAAGTTTTGCAGTCCTTGATATTTAGATGTGGGCTTGTGCTTTTTTAGGGTTCATAAATATATTATTATGTAATTATCATTTTAATCATGATACTGTTGCCAGGGTATAAATAGCATGCACAAATTTAGAACGAGAGCTATAAGTTATTGTTACTTTTGAGGAGGAATGCATGGTTTCCCTAGATATTGTGATTTTGGAGATAAGCATGATATGCTATTCTGAGTGACCAAGTGAAGACAATCATTAAAAACCATCATATTTGTGATAAGTGGAAGGATCAGTTCTCAAATTGTGCAGCACTGAACCAGAAGTCTAGGGCCCCATGGGACTTGACATGTAAATATTAACATATGGGTGCCTTTTGGCAGGAATTCATTGAGTGGATGCCTCTTGACATGGTATTGTGGTTCTGGAGATAAGCATGATATGCTATTCTGAATGATTAAGCGAAGACAATCACTAAAAATCATCATATTGTTGAGAAGTGGACGGATCGGTTCTCAAGTAGTTCAACACTGAACCAGAAGTCAAGTGCTGTGTGGTACTTGACATGTGAACCTGTGGATGCCTTTTGGCAGGAATTCATTGAGTCAGGTCTGAATATAAATTGGCGCGAACTGGGAAGGTGCTGGTTTTAGGGGTGTGACAGAATTGTGCTGTGTTGTGATTTTGTATTTCAAATTTAGAAGATTAATAAATGATATAATTTGGTATATTGTGCTGTGTTGTGATTTGGTACTCAAATTTAGAAGATTAATAAATGATATAATTTGGTATATTGGTTACATTTCACCATTTGATTAGTGATGGCATTGTTTGGTCATTATATCTCTAAAGAATGCTCATTCAAGCTGTTGCATTTTGTAAGTGTTTTTTCTCTCTTGCTTTTGTTTTCTTAAGGGTGGTTTGGTATTGTTATAAAAAATGATAGAAATAAAAATAAGAAACAAAAACTGGAAACTAGAAATATAAACTAAAAATTGAAAACTAGTAAAACAGAAACATATTATGAGTCTAATTGAACTCATGTTCAATTTTGTACTTGATTCAAATAAGGATTTAAAAAATATGATTAAAATAATAAAAATAAAAGAATATTAATTAAAAGAACTGAAAGAAAAATATCATGATCAATTCAATGGATATTTATATTTTGATTATATTTTAAATTCAAACGATCATTTTATTTATATTTTAATTAAAAATTTTATATAGAATGAATGACTTATCCACAAAATTCAATTTTGGATATTAAAGCATTTGAATAATAGGTTGCCATAATACTTGAAAATTATAATATTGGTTTTTAGTTGTGGCAGAAACCAACAATTGGAACAAAAAATAAAAAATACAAACAAACACGTTATCACGAGTGTTTTCACTTTACAGTGACCAAAACCAAAAATAAAAAACAGAAGTGATACCAAAAACCTTAGTTTTCCTTTGTGGTGCTCAATAAATCTTAAAGAGTCCTATGAATTGCAGCCTGCAACTTATGGGAATATTTTGATAATTTCACATCTCTACTATTCGTAATGGAATTTGTTGGTAATAAGTTAATTGATTTATTCTTTTGGCTGCTGAAAATGATCATCCTTTGAGATCCATTTCACATGGTTTGCACTTTACAGTCAATGATATGCTTTCTTTTTCCCAAGATAGGCTTCTGAGAGCATGTATTTTGTTGGATTTGGATTTGGATTTGGATTTGGGTTTGTGTAGACTAGAATGAAACTAAACACAATTTTGTACTACATTTTGTTCAAATACACACAAATCTAGTTCCAAATCTAAGGCTTGGATTCCAAGCTCCCAAACATGGGGTGATTGACTTTTGAATAGATAAATATATCAATTGTGTGCATTTTTATTAGTTCTACTCCACCCTCAATGTTGGTAGTCAACATGCAAGATTGTTGTTGTGTTGTTGAAGCTGGAAACCATTTTATGACTGAAATAACCTCATCCAATCTTGGCTTAGTTATTCAACATGAACCCTGGTCACTGTGTGGTCACAAATTGACAATGGAAACTGGTTTGTGAATTATTGTGTGATTTATAACTGATTTAAAACATTTTCAGGAAAAATGTTTGGGATCTTCACACCCATTCAAAACTTTTGTTGTTCAAGAAGTTATATTGAAATGAGCTATCATGTCTGGTCAAAAAGTCCAAATTGAATAGTGAGCGCTAGTTTGTAAGCTTGTGCCTAATTTTCATGATTAATTGGTACAGCATCCCAGGTCGTTGTGAATCATTCTGGAAGGAAGTTGATTATGTGAAGCAACTGTGGAAGCACAGGCAGGACCTGAAAATTGAGGATGCTGGGATTGCGACTCTGTTTGGACTTGAGTGCTTCGCATGGTACTGTGCTGGTGAGATTGTTGGGCGAGGATTTACCTTCACTGGATACTATGTCTAGGTACTGCAGCCACTGGACGAATTGCTTTCTGGCCTGGAGTTCCATTGAAATTCTTCTCTCTTTTTTCTTTTGAGCCTTTTGGTTTAAGCCACATTTATACATGGTTTCCCCTTGCAAGAAATTTGAATTGATGAGTTCAGAACTTGTACATTTGTTGCGGTAATTTTGTGGGCAATTGGTTGTTTATGTATTATTATTTTTGTTATTATTATTACACAAAAAGTAAGAAGCACATATTAGCTGAAGGGATACAAAATATAACAAGACAAACCGAGACCAAGGCAGCTGAAGGAGCAGTCACAAATTTAGATAGTACCTGTTGTGTGGGCCAAGTCCTGCACATCTACTTTTGATATCTAGAACAATTTTTGAGAAACGATGGATGTATTTATTGGAGGCTAATCAAATAATTAGGGGGGGGGGGGGGGGGTGGGGGGAGAGATTTTAGCCCTTTAAATATGATACACAGAACGCAGAATAGTACATGGATGAAAGCCTAAAAGAACCTCTGCTTTTGAAGAATACCAATGACTTTCTCATATTGTCTATAGCTGCAGCACATCTCTCGGCCCCAGAGTCGCAATTTTTTTAGAGTAGGATCTAAAGCTGTGTCTCAGAGTAAAGAATTTTTTGTAGACAACAGTGTATTAAAATTGCAAGCCAAGCAATAAAAGAGTGTTTAGTCACATGCTTATATTGGAGATGCCTTCAGCATAGCACGCAACACATGGTACACCTGAATACTGATGTCTGCCATTCAGTTTTCATATTCTTTTTATTTTAATTCCCTCAGTTAGTTGCTCATTTTCCTTACCCAGCTGTATATAAAGGGAAGTATTGTATTTTCTTAGTTAGTTAAAAATATTCTTTGGCAATTGTATGTAAGCACACACTGTGCGCTTGCTGAAACACATACAAAAATGCAGAGAGCATTCTTTCCCTTCTTTTCTTTGAAATCCTCTTCGATTCTCTCTCTGCATTTCCATTTTTGACATGGTATCAGAGCAGGATTCACAGGTGCTTCATGTTGGAGATGATGATACTTCCAAACTCTCCAATGAGAAGAACTCTTCAGACCGATACCTGAATTTCTTTGACCCCTTTAACCCATTCCGAATTGAGAATGGTGATAACCCTGTTGCTGCATTGGTCTTTGACCTCCTTACTGTTGATAATTATGTTAGCTGGTCGCGTGCTGTTAGCCAGGCTCTTCGTGCGAAGAACAAACTCGGATTCATCAATGGCACGCTTCTTAAACCTTTTGCTCCTTCAGACCCTCTACTTGAAGCCAGGGAGAGGTGTAATGATCTGGTTGTGTCTTGGCTGCAAAATTCTGTAAGTGCCTCTGTGAAATCAAGCCTTGCTTTAGTTGATGATTCCATAATGCTATGGTTGGAACTTAGGGATCGTTTCACTCAACAAAATGGTCCTCGCATTTTTCAACTTAAATGTGATTTAGCTGCTTCAGCACAAAGTCAGGATTCTATCGCTATATACTTTGGTCGTCTCAAACGTTTATGGGATGAGCTTGCTGTTTATAACCCCCTTCCCAGCTGTGACTATGGAAAATTGAAGATTCTTCATGCTCGTTACAACCGTGATTGTATCATTCAATTCCTCATGGGATTGTCTGACTCTTACTCAAGCACAAGAGACCAGATTATGCTCCTTGATCCCCTAACACCTCTTAACCGAGTGTTCTCTATGATCCAACAACAAGAATGACAACACCAACTCATTCCCATCTCTGCCCCCTCTGACCTTTTGGCTATGATCGCCAAACCTACATAGAATCCCACAAAATACACACCCAAGTCCTCCAACTCAAATGCCCAGAAAACCAGTCGTCCATATTGCTCCCACTGTAAGATACCATGCCACTCTTTTGATAATTGTTTTAAGATTGGCAATGCTGAACCTCCTTTATGTTCACATTGTCACATGACTGGCACATTGTTTCTAAATGTTACAAACTACACGGTTACCCCCTCGGACATAAGCTCTATGGGAAACCCATAAGTTTTGCAGTCACTACCACCCACTCCAGTGCTTTTCCAGAGGCTGATCATGAGGTTGTCCCAACTGAATCTATGGCATTTACCAAGAGCCAATATCAACAACTTCTTGCTCTTTTGCATCCCAAGGAACCCAACTCACCCATGGCTGCTTTCTCTGCTGCTTAGCCCTCTCCATCTCCATCTTCCAATCATATCAACACCTCTCGGGTTTCTGGTATGGCCATTTGTTCAACCACACACACATAGATATTTCATGACTCACACACCCCACCTTGGATTATTGACACAGGGGCAACTGATCATATGATCTGTTGTTCCTCCCTCTTCACATCCATAACCACTGCTGTTTCTTACCACGTCAAGTTACCTAATGGCATAACAGTCCCTGTTACCCACACTGGTGTTGTGCAAATTTCTGAGCACTTAGTGCTGAACCATGTCTTGTGTGTGCCTTATTTTCATTTTAACTTACTTTCTGCGAAACAACTTGCTCAACATGCTTCCTACTGCCTAATTTTTCTATCTGCTTTTCGCTATCTTCAGGACTTAACTTCTTGGACAACGATTGAGATGGGTGAAGTTAGAGGTGACCTTTATCATCTACTCAGCTCATGGGTGTCACCTTCTGCTCTTGTTGATGCTTGTCTTACTTTCCTCCACAAAGACCACCTCTGTTCTGCTTCTGCTACTCAAACAACCACTTGTTCAGATTTACGACACTACAGACTTGGCCATATCTCTCCTTCCAGATTATTTTTAATTACTGACCCCGTTGTAACTTGCACTCTAAAACACAATAATAAAATGTCATGTTTTGTCTGTCATTTAGCCAAACAACATCGTCTTTCTTTTCCCCAATCTGAGCACTCCTCTTTACATCCTTTTGATATTGTCCACTATGATATTTGGGGTCCCAACTCCACCATTGCAGCTGATGGATCCCGTTTCTTCCTCACTCTTGTTGATGATTTCTCTAGAACAACTTGGGTTTACATGCTTCAAAATAAATCTGATACTAGAACTTGTGTTGTCACCTTTTGCAATCTCATTGAAACACAATTTCAGACAAAAATTAAGATACTTAGGAGTGACAATGGGTCTGAATTCCAAATAAAAGATTTCTATCAAACCAAAAGCATCATACACCAAAGGAGTTGTGTGGAAACACCCCAACAAAACGGGGTTGTTGAGAGAAAAGATCAACATATCATGAATGTGGATCGTGCATTACGATTCCAATCATGTCTTCCTTTCAAGTTTTGGGCTGACTGTGTTCTTACAACAATGTACCTCATTAATAGAACCCCCACCCCCCTCCTTCATAATAAAACCCTTTATGAAACCCTCTTTCATATCCCACCCAGTTACCACCACTTACGAGTCTTCGGTTGCCTTGCTTATGCCTCTACACTTTCTCATGGGAGGAAGAAATTTGACCCCTGTGGTAGAGCGTGTGTCTTTTTAGGATATCCTTTCGTCATTAAAGCATATAAATTACTTGACTTACAAACTGAGCAAGTTTTTCTATCTCGAGATGTCCACTTCCATGAAACAACTTTTCCTTTCCATTCTCTCCTCCCCAACACACCTTCCCCTTCTTTTTCTTCTCCATCCCCTCCCCTCACCACCATGCCACACCCTATCATTTCCTCCAATTCCCACCAGCTTCCTTCCTCCTCTCCTATTCCTCCATCATTACCTACCACTATCCTTTCCGAGGGACCTCACCCCCTTTCCCAAACCCCTCCTTCCTCTTCCCCTGCTTCTCCCCCACCATCCACCTCTCCTCTCCTCCCTCGCAGGTCCACTAGAGCCAGAAGTGCACCCAGTTATTTGCAGGATTTTCACTGCCACCAAACTACTCTTGCTGCTCCCATCCTAGAGTTGAACAAGCAACCGTTGTCTTCCTCAGGTAAACCCTTTCCCCTGCATCATACTCTCTCCTATCAATCTTTTTTCCCCTCCATATAAAGCCTTTTCAACCATTATTTCCACTCACATTGAACCACAAACTTTTAAACAAGCCATTTAGGACCCCGGTTGGTGTCAAGCTATGGATAATGAGTTGGTTGCCTTGGAAGAAAACCATACTTGGGAACTCACTGCTTTACCTCTTGGAAATGTACCCATTGGCTGTAAATATATCTACAAAATTAAATACCATTCTGACGGCAGTGTTGAGAGATTGAAGGCTAGATTGGTAGCTAAAGGATACACTCAACTTGACGGGGTCGATTACCAAGAGACATTCTCTCTAGTTGAAAAACTAGTCACTTTGAGATGTCTTTTAGCTGTTGCGTCAATAAAGGGTTGGCATTTACATCAATTTGATGTCAACAATGCCTTCTTACATGGGGATTTACATGAAGACATTTACATGACCAAGCCTCTCGTCTACAAGAAAGGTTCTCCCAACCAAGTTTGCAAGTTACTCAAAAGTTTGTATGGTCTCAAACAGGCATCAAGACAATGGTATTCTAAACTCTCCACTGCTTTGCTTGAATCTGGTTTCTCTCAGTCCAAAGCTGATTATAGCCTTTTCACCCGCAACACAAATGGCATCATTGTTATTTTACTCATTTATTTTGATGACATCCTTGTCACCAGCAATGATCTCAATGCTATGATTGACTTCAAGGCCTTCCTACACAGCAAGTTTCAAATAAAGGACCTCGACACATTGCGCTACTTTCTTGGCATAGAGATTGCCAGATCATCTAAAGAGATACATTTGTGTCAACGGAAATATACACTAGACATTTTGGTAGATTCTGGTACCCTGGGCAGCAATCTTGCTAAGGCTCTTATGGACCAAAACCTTAAACTCACTAAGTCCATCGGTACTCCTTTATCAGACCCCAGGGTTTACAGAAGACTTGTTGGTCGCCTGTTGTACCTCACTATCTCCCCGCCCGGACATATGCTTTAGTGTTCAAACTTTAAGCCAATTCATGGCCAACCCTTCTAATTCACACCTCTTGGCAGCTTAGAAGGTTCTTCGATACCTCAAGGGTGCCCCTGGTCAAGGTCTCCTTCTCCCCAGTTCTTCTTCCTTTCAACTTAAGGCATATTGTGACTCGGATTGAGCCTCTTGCCTTGACACCAGAAGATTTGTCGGGGGCTACTGCATCTTTCTTGGCTCTTCCCTAATCTTTTGGAAGTCTAAGAAACAATCAATTGTTTCACGCTCATTGGCAGAGGCAGAGTATAGATCAATGGCTACTACCTGTTATGAATTAACATGGCTACGGTTCATCTTATCTGCTCTTCAAGTTCCTCATCCTTAGGTAGCTATACTTCACTGCGATAACCAAGCTGCCCTCCACATTGCTGTGAACCCTGTTTTCCACGAAAGAACAAAACATATCGAGCTCGATTGCCATTTAATTCGTGACAAAATCCAAGATGGAAGCCTCTGCACTCGTTATGTCCCTAGCTTTGCTCAACTTGCTAACACCATGACCAAGGCTTTGCCTTCAAAAGTTCTTTCTTCTCACTTATCCAAGATGGCAGTCATAAATCTTTACGCTCCATCTTGCACCGGGGGGGGGGGGGTATTGGAGATGCCTTCAGCACAGCACACAACACATGGCACACCGGAATACTGACGTCTGCCATTCTGTTTCCATATTATTTATTTTATTTTATTATTCCCTCAGTTAGTTGCTCATTTCCTTGCCCAGCTGTATATAAAGGGCAGTATTGTATTTTCTCAATTAGTTAAAAATATTCTTTGGCAATTGTATATAAGCACACACTGTGCGCTTGCTAAAACACATACAAAAATACAGAGAGCATTCTTTCCCTCCTTTTCTCTAAAATCCTCTTCAATTCTCTCTCTGCATTTCCATTTTTGACAGCTTAAGCCAAATTAAGAGTTCTTGGAGGCATCATTTTTCTTTGCTTTGATGTGGTTCCATGCCGAGCTAAAGTGAAAAACACCAGTAGAAGAAAGATGTTAGATTACTTAATCTTCAAATCTACGTCTGGGTTAAGTTGTCTACATGGGGTTTAAGCCCTACACGCTACTTCTAGGAATTTTCATCAATCAAATATGCAACTTTTGCATCAATTAAAAGCCCCAAATCATTAGAAAGAAGATAATCCAAAGAATCGCTCAAGAGTCAAACATGGAGCCACTTATCGTAGAAAAAAGTACCTCCCCATTTCCAGTTACCACTTTGAAATAGGGGGTAAGCAACATGCCTAGCATATATGATTTCTTCCTCACTCCTGCATTGCTCAAGGAGGGTTGTGCTTCCCAAATGCTTCTTGCTTTTAGCTTGTAAGAGTGAATCCAAACTACCCATAGTTTTTTGAAGTGCATAAATGCTAAAGCAGTTTTTAGAGCTGTAACTTCTCTCCCCTTAGAAATAAGCTGCAACCCTAGGTCACCTTCTTTTAAAAGATTACAAACATCTAGCCATGTTACTTTGTATGCTAAATGTCGGTTTGTTCACTTTCGAAAGGAAAGCTTTGAATCTTTTCTCAATCTCCTTAATAACAAAATTAAGAAGGAACAAAGTATGAGACAATACTCTTGAATACTGAAGAAAATATGTTCTCCCAACATATAACAAGAATCCAAGGGACCATGATTTGAATTCTAGCATAAATTCTTTCTACCAAGTCATGATTTTGTTTGCTCACCCTCTTACTAAAGGGAGCCCAAGGTATCTAGCAAGCAACTTCTCCGTTCGGACTTTCAAAATATGTGATACCTCCAAAATAATATCTTCATAAATATAATAAAAAAAAAATAGAGACTTCGAAGGATCATACTTTAAACTTGACATGAAATATAAAATAAAAAGAAAGTGCTTGACATTATTGTTGAATTACATTATTCATAGGTCAAAATTAACAAGTCATTGGCAAAGTAAACATTTGTAAGCCTAACTTGCTACACTTATACTGGTATGAAAATTATAAGCATCATTTAAAAAAGCCTTGTGACCACATCCATCGTCATGAAAAAAAAAAGTAAAGAGAAATGGGATCTCCTCAGTTATATTTATGTGTGACTCTTATACTTAGTGGGATCACAAACAAAGGAAGGAAAACATGTGAGAGAAGTCTTCTTATGCTGGCAGCAGAAGACTCGTCGACGAGTGCCCTATGCTCGTCGACGGGTAGATATCGAGAGTTAGAAAAATTCAGAGTTAAATACTTGTTGACGAGAGGATAGATTCATTGACGAGTGGACTTCTTTGTCTCGTCGACGAATCCCCTGTACTCGTCAATGAGTGCGCCTAGGTTGTGAGAAGTTATTTGAATTTTGAATTTGAAGGATTCAGAGGGAAACCTCCGAGGGCTTGTTATATATATTCTTCTGAGCATATTTTAACATGTAAGAGAGTAAGAGAGGGGTGAGAGAAGGAGAGAAGATCATTGAGTGTATATCTTTGATTTTCATAGTGAAATCTCTTACCGATTGCTCCCGTGGATGTAGGCTTTGCCAAACCACGTAATTCCTAGTGTCGTTGCTCTTATCTTTACTCTCTTTACATTGCTATGGTTGTGAAATAATTCTATATTCACCATTTACTTTGTTGGAAGTATGTTTGTGTGATTCTTTTTACAATGTTTATTCCACTCTGCATTGTTGGAAGATGCCTTTATTTTCACAACAATTGGTATCAGAGCGTGTTGTATGGTCTCTTAATTGAAGGATCTTTTGGTACAATATGGTTTGGTGAAAGGTTTATGCAGAATTTCAATAGGATAGCATGGATGCAATGACTTGGAATGAATTGGGAGCAATCATTCGTCTTTTTTTGGCTAAGGACGTGTTGTGTCACGTCATGGATAAGAATTCTTCGACATTAGTTTGGTAAAAACGAGAATGTTGATATATGTCTAAGGGTTCGTCAAAATCTACAAGTGTAGTGGAAGAAGACTCAGAATGTAGTGATAAAGATATGCTACGTGTTTCATCGGGTTTGGAGTGCCTCACGGGTAATTCTTGGATCTTAGATACCATATGCTTTTATCTTAGAAAATGGTTTGACATCTACAGGTTAGTTTATATTGGTTGCATTTTGATGGAAGAATGATATTTCATGCAAAATGTTTGTTATTGGAAATGTTAAAATCGGAATTTATTGTGATGTTGTAAGAACCATATGTGATGTAATGCTCGAATTAGGTCTAAAGAAGAATGGTATTTCATTGGGAATTTTAGACCGTAATGGATATTGTTACAAGTCTGAATGTGGAGAAATGAAAGTATATGAAGGTAACTTGATAGTGATGAAAAGGGAAAAAGTAGTAGGAAATATCTATGTACTACATGGTGTTACGGTTATAGGTGGAGTTGCAACTGTTGAATCTGAGTCAGGTATCCTGTGGCATATGTGGTTAAAGCATATGGGTGACTACATGTATTCAGATATATGAGAAAAAATGATGATAACATTAGGGGATAGACATATGTATTTCGTGTGTTTATCATAAAGGGTCTTGTTGTACTTCATGTAGTGGCTGAGGTAGAGAACCGGACTGGGAGAGAGATTCTAAAGTCAAACATTGGGGCTGAGTACACTGGTTTCTTTCAAGAAGTTTGTGAGCAGGGCAAGTTATATGTATTGCTTACAGGGTACTTCTTGGTGAACTTAGTGACTATGGCGTGTTTCTCATGTGAACGATCATCAAAGGTATCGTTAGATGGGAAAGTTGCAAGTGAATTGTGGGTAGGTTTGTGGTAGACTACTCAGTTGTGAGTGGATGTCCACTGGTGCACTATTCTAGTGATGGAGGATCTAGGCTTGGTGTTATATCTAGACAATACATCTTTCTAGGTTATAATAAAGGTGGGTGCAAGCTAGGTGATCCTATGGCAGACAAAGGAGTGATCAAGGACATGACTTTTGGTACTAAAGTCATGGGGCAGTGTACTCACTTAAAGGAAGAGAAATAAATGTCAGAAAATTGTAGTAGCAGCAATCATGTTGTTTAGGTGGAGTTAGGGACTTAGGACAGAAATGCGAAGAGTTCTATCTCGGGTCAATAGTATCACAGTATGAATGGGCAAGTGATGCAGGTGGAGCAACAGACTCAATGCAGAGATGACATAGTTCATATTGCAGGGAGTTTTCAGCTTGGGAGACCAGCAGGATCACAGTAGGTTCATGTGTACTATCAGACCACTACTCAGGTATATGAGTTGGTGAGGCTTCCAATTTAGAAGAGGGTGATAGGATGATGTGGAGTGTTGTATCTATTGTGTGTGAATAGCATGTTATTGGCTAAAAATGCTTTAACTGAGGCTAATTAGTTGGGAACTCTGTTGAAAGGTTTTGACATGAATGTGTTGAGTATGGCCAAGATGGGTCTTGGTTTGTTGATTCGCATGGACAAAACTACAGAGAGATTAGTATTATCTCAAGGTGATTTTGTGAATAGGGCTACATGGAGATTGGTTTTATCTCAGGGTGGCTTTATGGATGGAACCGCAGGGAGACTTCGTTTGCTATCTTAGGAGGGGTTCTGTGGAGAATTAATATGGAATGTCTACCACTCGACACCCAACGATGGACTGTGATGTCTGGGCTATGTCAAAGATCCTTCATGATTGTGTAATGGAGTGTTTCAACGGGCAGCAGAGTGGACCATCAATTGTTAGTTTTGTTGAGGACTATGCAGGGGGCTTTGGTGATATAAAGCTTGCAACAGTTTTTGTGTTTCTTGTTGTGGGAAGGTCTCATTGGAAGCCTAGGGTGAATTCTTCAAGTATTGCATCTACAACTGTATCGGGGTTGATGGTAGAAGCTGAAGCTGCCATCAACAAGATCAAGCGGCATTGCTTGGGCTTGGTGTATGTCTCCAAGTGTTAGAAGGGAGACGGTCCCAACCGAGCATTTTAAGTTCAAGGTGGAGAAATTAGTCATGTTTTCGGGTTCTCTTAAGGGGTGTATAATCGTCAAGGTGGAGATTGTTATATTTTTGTGTGGCTATTATACTTAGTGGGATCACAAACAAAGGAAGGAAAACATGTGAAAGAAGTCGTCTTGTGCTGGTAGCAGAAGATTCGCTTGTGCTCGTCAACGAGTAGATACCAAGAGTCAGAAAATATCAAAGTTAAAGACTCGTCGACGAGAGGATAGATTCGTTGACGAGTGGGCTTCTTTGTCTCATCGACAAATCCCTTGTACTCGTCGACGAGTGCGCCTGATCTGCAAGAAGTTATTTGAATTTTGAATTTGAATAGTGTGACAGTTGGGGATTCGGAGGGAAACCTCCGATGGCTTGTTATATTTGTTCTTATGAGTATATTTTAACATGTAAGAGAGTAAGAGAGGGGTGAGAGAAGAAGAGAAGACCATTGGGTGTATATCTTTGATTTTCATAGTGAAATCTCTTGCCAATTGCTCTTGTGGATGTAGACTTTACCAAACCACGTAATTCCTAATGTTTTTGGTCTTATCTTTACTCTCTTTACATTGCTATAGTTGTGGAATAATTTTGTATTCACCATATACTTCGTTGCAAGTATGTATGTGTGATTCTTTTTACAATGTTCATTCTGTTGTGCATTGTTGGAAAAGACCTTTATTTTCACAACTCCCTCGCCTAACACCCTTTTTCCCTTTAAAGAAACCCTCCACAAAGCCATTAATCAGAATGAAAAAATAAGGAAAAAAGATGCATTCTTTAACCCACCCAGTGAATATAACAGGAGTGTCATTGTAATAAAAATGAGATAGATGAGGATAGAGTCAAAAGTCTCTTAAGGTCCACCTTCAAAGCAAATTTTCGTTGATTCGAGTTAGATGGTAAAAATGTAGCCAGGAGTGGCTCTTCACAATATGGGGCCCTAGACGAATGATTTAATTTGGGACCCTTAATATTTTGTTTAATTTTTATTTTTATTTAAAATTAATTTTTCTAAGTAAATCAAATAATTTTAACTGCATTGCATGTGCACTCCACCCACCAAACACGTAAATTCCATAAATAATGTTAACATTATTATATTAAAAAAAATTTGGGGGCCCCAAAGGCAAGCACCTCAGTGGCCTTAATGAAGACCCAACCCTGAATGTAGCAACTCTCAAGCCAGCAAGATATAATCTTGGATGCTTCTTCAATAAAAGCAATTGGTTTGGAATGGTGAGGGAACCCAAGCATACTAGAAGCCTATTTGCTAGAATTTAGTTATAAACTTTCATATATGAGATTTCAGAAAGCGATGAGCTTGAAATTGCTTAGAAAATAGGGTTTTAATCTTGGGGACAAAAACTAAAAGGGTAACATTAACCTACTTCAAAAACTTAGTGTTTTTTTTTTTTTTAATACTGAGTTAGTAGCATTAATACCATCCTCCTCCATAATATGCCAACAAAACTATAAAACTCTGCATTGTACACAACCTAGAACTTTGTCCTTTGATAAGGAGCAAACAAATTTTTGAATCTCTTCTCTATCAAAAACAACTTTTCTTAGTGTAGCTTTAGCATCCTCATAAATTTGAGATCTTTTTTAGGAAGCCGACATTGCTAGTCTTTAAATCTCTTCAAAAGAGTTTAGACTTGTACTTGAAGAATCAATCATCTAAGTTGAGCCTTAGCTCTTTTTTCATTAATGACCACAAAGAAAAACCTTTTTTTTTTTTTTGGTCCCCAAGTTGAAGCTAGTCCATCCTTGAGTTTTGTCTTAGCATTTCCTCAATCTTCATCACATTTAAGTAGTCTTGGATCTTCAAATAGACTGCATTGATGTCTAGTTTTCCGACTAAATTGCTTAAATTGGGCTTGACTAAACTCATTCTTCAACTTTCCAATCTCACTATTAAGAAAGGAAAAGTATTTCTTGTGCAAAGCCTGAAGAGCACATTTAAATATGTCAACGCTCTAGGGGTCAATGAGATGATGTGGCACTCACAAATGAAAAGGGTGAAGAAAGGATGAAAATAAAATAAATGAAGGAAAATAAAATAGGAAGTGGCGTCACTAATTTATTTTTTTAAGGGAAAAAAAAAAGAAAAAAAACCATAAAAAAAAATAGAGAATAGATGTGGGAGGACATTTGTACATAAAAAAGGCGATCGCCTAATTATTGGTCATCTAGCATCCCTGTTATCACTTGTTTAAAGAATTATTACCACCATTAAATGTTCGTGTGCTTGAAAATGAAAAAGAAAAGAAATGAAAAATCAATCTTTCATAAGAGTCTTTCTATTGAAGAGTGTACCTTGTGGCTTTAGATACTCTAGTTTGGAGAATGTTGAGGCTTGCATATCTATTTAAGGAGAATGTTAAGAGAAACAAAATTTTCCTCGTCATGTGCATTTCTATTTTTTTTTTTTAACGTCTATTTCGTCCTTGAAATGTGCATCCCCTACACATATCCCAAAAGCACCCCGCCTTTAAAAATCTAGGGTTAGAGACCTTTGCCCTAATGTAAATATTTATAAAATAAACAAAAAAAATGCCCCCAAAAGAGTTGACTTTTCCTTAACTTACACTCTGGATTAATTTGAACATAGCATTTGTCCTAATTCAATGCAACAACATTTTTAATTAAACTATATGTTTAGATGAGCTTGCACCTATGAATTTTGACTCATTCTAAAAATGAGCAATACAAAGACAATCCTAAGTATAAGAGTTCAGTCGTATAATAATTATCCCAATGGTCAAATCATCTCATCAAGAAATGCAGTTAATTTCAATTTTTGTGTAATTCCAAAAGAAAATAAGAAAAAAAAAAAGGATTACTGAACATAATTCAGATTCGATTTCCTAATATTTTTGAGATTTTATGACGAAATTAAAACAACGTGAAATTTAATTTATAAATCTAGCACACTAAATTAATGACAAGAAATGTGAGACAAATACAATAAGATAGATGATAACAAAATTAAATACCAAACAAAATCCTATGTTTAATCATTCAGGCAAGAAATAAATCCCACGTTTGAAACTTCAAACAAAAAGCTTAAAAACGATAACTTTACTATGTAACTGAAGCATGCAACCCTAAAAATTTAAATTAAAAAAAAAAAAAAAAACTAAACTTTAACCCAATCAAGAACTTAAGTGATGATTAAACTAAATCCAACAAAAGATGATAACTTGACTCTTTAACAACTTAAACAATAAACTAAAACACAATAACAACTCAAACTTTAAATAAATTGAACTTAAGATAAATAAAACCCAACAAAATTTAAATCCTAAAGAAGATTTTTTTACGAGATAAACTCGAACTTTAACAATGAAAAATAACCCAACCAAAATTAACTCTAATAATGATATTAAATAAAAAGAGAAAAAAAATAAATTGATTTTAATAATAATAACCCAACAAAAATTTAAAAGTTCAAAACTTTAATTAAAATTCAACTGAAAATTAACAATGATTAACCAAAAAATTTTAATGCAATAATAAAAAAAAAAAACTAGAGAAGAAGAGAAGAGAAGAGAGAGAGATAAGAGAAAGAAGTGTAAGTTAGCTGCTTGGCCAAATAAGGGTGTTGCGTACAACTCTCTGCCTCACACCTGCCTTGCCATGCTTTTGGTCAAATGAACTCTGCGCCCCTTTACTTCCTCCCGGTTGCCTCCTGCCAATAAAAATAAGAACCTAGCTACCTACCCCCTCTTTTATGCACCCCCAAAAGCAATTTAAAAAAAAAAGACATTTTAATCCCCCAAAAGAAGCCATACTCCCCAGTGCCTTCTTGTGCGGCTACCCTCTCCGTGTCTCTTGCATGGCCGAGTCAAATCATCGGTACATGGGGTTCTTTTTTTTCATCTCAATTCGGCTCCAGCCGCCCTTCACTTTCAAGCCTAATTTTGACCTTCCTATAGTCCGTATCTCTCAAAACTCAAAACATGAAAGTTGTATAGAATTTTCTTGGCTTTCCATATCACCATGAATCACCTCAATTAGAATTTTCTTGGATAGGAAAGTTATGCCCAGATGACAAAACAATGTCGAAATAGTCCATAAAAAAAACATGTGGTAAATTTAGGTCCACTTTCTACCTTTATGCAGCCAGTATCTCTCAAAATGCAAAACATAATAGTTGTAGAGTGTTTTCTTAGGTTTTTACAGCATTTTGAATCATCTGAATCGGATGTTGTATGAGAGAGTTACACACATATTACAAAACAGTGTCGAAATTGTCCATAATCGCCCAATTAGCTTCGTTTTTGCACTCAACACCTCAATTTACATCATTTTGTATGCCCAGTTCTCCTTGTTATTGCATGCATGGCCTAAGACATTAAATGCATGGTCTCTCCAAATTTTTTAAAAAATTATCTTGTGATAATTAAACATTAATATTCGTAAATTTCTAACAAAAATAGGATAATTATTTTAAAATTATAAAATGAGCTCACTGATTAAAATATGAGACATGATTAAGTATTTAAATAAAATAGTGACATTTAATTAATACATTTAAATACTTAATTATGCAACTTTGATGTGTAATCAAACTTGATTTATTCCTCTTTTTTGTAGGTTTCATTGGGAGTAAGAATTTTTCATTATGAAATAAGAAGAAAATCTATTTTTTATTTTATTTTCTCTCTATGAAATATTATTAAGAGTGAAAATTTATTCTATTATGGTTAAAATTAATATTTTCAAATGTTAATTATGTCTAAGATCAAATTTTTATTATTTTCTAAATAATTTTCATTTTCGAAAAAAAAAAAAACTGAACATGAAAAAGGGAGTTTGTTCATTTTTTTTTTTTAATCATTTCCAACTTTGAAATAGGAATACAAGAACACATTGGGAGAAATTGTTGGATGAATGAAGTAATGTAGAATGGCATGAATTAAGTAATGTGGAATGGCATGGAAGATTTATTGCAAGAGAGATATAGGAAGAAATAGAGAAGGAGGAAAGAAAAGAAGACAGTAGAAGGTGTTAGTCATCCCAGTCAGGACTATAAAGAGTTAGAGGGGAGGGGGTGAACGGACTCTTTTCGCGGAATATGTATTTTTTTTACAAAATAAAAACTCTTGGTAAGATACAAGAAATTATATCACAATATATATATATATATATATGTCACGGCCCAAATCTGCAGATGGGCCCTAGGGTGTGATTTAGTAACCTAACCTGCCTCTGTATCATTTAAAACATACATGATACTACACTGAATGAGGGTCCGACCTCGTGGGGTACATGTACACCCTATAGATATTCACATACACATCACATACATAGCAGAAATGTTCTTTCTAATGTACACAACATACCATACCAGAGTCTAAACATAACCAGAGTCTATGCTCCAAAATGCAGTACATACCCTGGGTGTCTACAAAAATCCAACCAAGACAACTAGGTTACAAAATCCGTACTTACATAAGTACTATATGTAGCTAACCGAAAACCACACTCCTATTACGCTAGGACTCCAGTGACGGCTACTCGAAGGACCTGAAAAACATTTGGATAATTGGGGTGAGATACCTCTCAATAAGGAAGAAACATGTTATATCAGTGTGTGACATACAAATGTTATTTCAACATAAAACATAATATGATAGAGTTCTAGTATTTTCACAATCTAGTTCCATTACATACGATACAAAACATTCGGTCAGTGTCGTCACACTCTTCGGCCGAAACTGGCCGCATTACACGGAGGAACCAATAACCTGGCATTAGCCAAAGCCCCACAAAGATATCTTTGCTAATATGAACACCCAATAACTTGGAATTATCCGAAGCCCCACAGAGATATCGTTGCTAATATGGTGTCAACTCACACCCATCGGTGACCAACCGGAACAAACAAGTGATATTTCACACCCTCGAATATAGAGCCAGACACTCTCGCCCACAATATTTAGCCGAGACATGGAATTTCACAAAACCTGAAACAATTTGGAACTCATGTTCCTATACCTCTCAACTTACGGTAATTAGCCTTCACAACTATTTTCACAAAACCTGGAACATTTACATATAGCAGTTTATTCCACACTTATTTGGTATACAAAAAATCATATCGATTTCATTTTGAGAATACAATTTAATACAAATATAGGTACGGTCATCTCAATATCACAGTTTTATACAACATACGATTTTTCAACAAAAATAGAGATGATACCCGAAACCCCCAAAATTTTCCCAAAACAGTAACTCGAAAGTCTTGCATTTTCACTCAATAGAATCAAACATACAATTGTAAACTAGTTTACCGATTCTGATTTAAAAAATAACTGATATAAACAGAATCCCCTTACCTTAACCTGAAAACCAAAACACGAGCTCAATGGTTTCAAAAGAATGAACTAAGGTACCAAAACCTAAACAATGAAAAACAATACTTCCTTACAATACTATTCTATATAGGTCTACCGAAACGAAAACGAAATCGAACCCTTACCTCAATTTTGGGTCAAAACCCAAAAATCCTTGAAACAAAATTTCGATCCGCTATAAAAGTAGAGATTCTCCTCCTGATCCACGTAGCAACGTCGGATTGTTGATTCCGGCAACCGATGACCCGAAATCCTAGAGAGAGAGAGTGTGTGTTTGAGTTCTAGAGAGAGAGAGAGAGAGAGAGAGAGAGAGAGAGAGAGAGAGAGAGAGAGAGAGAGTGAGTGAGAGTGAGAGAGAGAGAGAAAGAGTTTTGGTTTTCTTCTCAACCAAGCAAGCTAAAAGATATTTATAAACAAGTTAACCTAGCCAGACTCGTCGACAAGACGACTTTCTCGTCGACAGGCTGCAGAAGGAAGTTCGTCGATGTCGAGGTGGCCTGGTCGACGAGCCCGAGATTTCAGAATTTCCCAAAATCTCTTGGTATCTCCTCGTCGGCGAGCTACACAAGAGACTTCGTCAACGAGAAAAAAAAGTCTCGTCGACGAGCCCTGCTGATTTTTACCCTTTTTAATTTTCCTTGTCTTTTCTTATTTATTTAATACACCTATCTCGAGTTGGGTTCTTACAACTTCCCCTCCTTACACAAATTTTGTCCTTGAAATTTGTAATCTCTCATTTACTAACTCAACAACATATTCAAATGCATACCCGACTCTAAAAAGAGTCGGCGGCCACCCACATAGTTGCCCCATCCCAAATACATAAATACCCTCATTTATAGAGAAGGAATATCGTGGTTACATACATACACTGTCTCGGAAGCTCACAATATCACACACTCCCCCAGAGACTAACCACACAACATTACTATAATAGCAGAGTATTACATACTTACATACCCATACCGATCCTGCTATCAAGCTACTACTCAGAACAACTGTGGATATTTTTGGCGTATTTTCGTCTCCAACTCTTAAGAAGCTTCCTCAACTGCGTGATTCAGCCATAGTACCTTCACTAACGGTATCTCCTTGGTACGCAGCTTCTGAACTTTACGGTCTAGAATCTGAACGGGTATCTCCTCATACACCAAAGCATCCCTAATCTCTAAAGATTCATAACTAATCACAAGCGACGGATCTGACACGTACCTCCTCAACATGGATACGTGAAACGTATCATGGATCCTCGAGAGCGCTAGAGGCAGTGCAATCCTGTAGGCCACCGGACCCACTCGTTCCAGTACCTCAAATTGTTCAATATACCTCGGGCTCATTTTGCCCTTCTTCTCGAACCTTATCACTCCTTTCATCAGAGCGATCCTCAAGAATATCTTACCCCTCCCCACCTCGAATTCTAACTCACGGCAGCGAACATCCACATAACTCTTCTGCCAACTATAAGCCAATTTAATCCTAACCCTGATCAAACCAACCTTCTCAGAAGCCTGCTACATGAGTTCGGGCCCCAATTCCTATCGTTAATCGACATCATCCCAATACAAAGGAGATCGACACCTCCGACCATACAATGCCTTGAACGATGCCATCCCGATACTAGCCTGGAAGCTATTGTTATAGGTAAATTCCACTAATGGTAGAAACTAAATCCAACTACCACCGAAGTCTAATACACAAGCCCATAACATATCCTCCAAGATCTATATCGTCCTATCTGACTGTCCATTATTCTAGGGGTGGAACGTTGTACTGAATGTAACCTTCGTCCCCAGTGCTTCCTATAAGCTCTTCCAGAATCGAGAAGTGAATCTTGAGTCTCGATCTGAAATAATGGATACCAGTACCCTGTGCATTTTGACTATCTCCTGCACGTACAGGTCTACTAGCCTACTCAAGGAATAGCTAACCTTCATTGGTACAAAGTGAGCAGATTTAGTTAACCTGTCCACGATCACCCAGCCCGTGAAGTGCTGGTGGTAATCCGGTGACAAAGTCCATGGAAATATGCTCCATTTTCCACTCCGGAATACTCAATGGCTGCAACGGACCTGTTGGCCTATGATGTTCAGCCTTTACTTGCTGACACGTTAGAAATTGCTCCACAAATTAAGCAATCTCCTTTTTCATGCCACTCCACCAGAAGGACTCTCGCAAATCCTAATACAACTTCGTACTTCCCGGATGTATCATATATAGAGAACGATGTGCCTCCTCCAGAATCGTCCTTCTTATCCCCTTGTCGTTTGGAACACACAGTCTGATTCCAAACCTTAGCAGACCTCCCTCAGAGATGTTAAAATCTATAGCCAATCCTTGCTGCACTTTACAACCTCAACTGATTCCACATCACTTGCCCGCGTGACTTTAATCCTCTTAAATAACGTCGACTAGATCACCAAGCTAGCAATGAAAGCCTGGTGATTACCATCCACCAACTCCATGCCAAGACTTTCCAGATCTAGTCTGATATGATGCTGATCTATCACTGCAGATACTGACGCGTGCTCTGACTTCCGACTCAGTGCATCAGCTACACATTAGCTTTCCCTGGATGATAGCTAATGGTGCAAACATAGTCCGTAATCAGTTCAAGCCACCTTCTCTGCCTCATGTTCAACTCCTGCTATGTGAAAAAGTATTTGAGACTCTTGTGATCCATGAAGATCTCACATTGTTCACCATACAAGTAGTGTCTCCAAATCTTCAGCGCATACACCACCGCCGCCAATTCTAGATTATGTGTAGGGTAATTATTCTCATACTCCTTGAGTTTCCAAGAAGCATAAGCAATTACTTTCCCTTGTCGCATCAGCACACATCCTAAACCCTTCAACGATGCGTCACTATAAATCACAAAACCACTATCCCTAGATAGGATGATTAAAACCGGAGCAGTGACCAGTCGGTGTTTCAACTCCTGAAAACTTTGCTCGTACTCGTCAGTCCAATCAAATCTCACACCCTTCCTCATCCATGGTGTTAGAGGACTAGATAACTTAGAGAATCCTTCCACAAACTGCCAGTAATACCCAGCCAGTCCTAGGAAGCTCTGAACATCCTGCACACTCTTCGGTTTCACCCAATCAACCACCACTTCTATCTTACCGAGATCAATTGACATACCACCCTTCGACACGATATGGCCTAGAAACGTGACCTGATTCAACCAGAACTCGCATTTCTTCAACTTAGCATATAACTTCTTTTCCCGTAGTACTTGTAGTAGCAACCTCAGATGGTTTTCATGCTCTTCTGGAGTAAATCATAATATCATCAATGAGTACTACTACGAACTGGTCCAGGTATTCATGGAAAACCTTGTTCATTACATCCATAAACACCGCCGGAGCGTTAGTCAACTCAAAAGGTATGACCAGAAACTCATAATGACCGTATCTGGTTCGAAAAGCAGTCTTAGCAACATCCTCAGTCCTAACTCTCACCTGATGATACCCTGAATGTAGATCGATCTTCGAAAAGACCTGCATTCCATGCAGCTGGTCAAATAGATCATCAATACAAGGCAACGGATATATGTTCTTCACTATTACCTTGTTGATATCACGGTAGTTAATGCACATTCTTATTGACCTGTATTTCTTCTTTACGAATAATATTGGAGCTCCCCAGGGCGAAACACTAGGTCGGATAAAGCCCTTATTCTGTAGTTCCTGTAACTGCTCCTTCAACTCTCTAAGTTCAGCTGGAGCCATTCGGTATGGAGCTTTACAGATCGGTGCCCTGCTTGACAACAATTCAATAGTGAACTCCACCTCATGATCAGGAAGTAAACCGAGTAAGTCTTCTGGGAATACATTCAAAAATTTGTTAACCACTCGGATATCTTCAAGTTTCAAATCATCCTGTGGTGGTTCCTTCACATAAGCTAGGTACCCCTGACAACCGTCCAAGAGTAACCTTCTTGCCTGCATAGTTGACAAAATATATGGCATCGAACACGCACACAATCCCATGAACTCACATTCCTACTTCCTAGGAGGTTTGAACACTACTACCTTCCTACAACAATCAATCACCTCACAACTAGAGAATAATCAATCCATCCCCAGCATGACATCAAATCCACACATGTCATACACAACTAGGTTCCCCAGTAGCAGCCTTCCCTGAATAATCACTGGGCAGTTTCCTAACATCTTACTACAGATTGTTAAACTCCTAGTCGATGTAGCCATAGACAACCACTCATCCATCACTTGGGTTTCAACCCTACACGGTTTCAAAAAACTTGCAGATATAAAAGAGTGGGTTGCTCCCGAATCAAATAAGACAACAACTCTATTCGAAAGAAATAACATGGTACCTGTCACCACGTTTCTAGCATGCTCAGCATCGACTAAAGTAAGCGAGTACACCCTTGCTGGGGCCGTGTTTTCTTGATAGTTTCCCCAAGGCATCTTATTACTTCCCCGATTATGGCTCGATGCAAGTGCATCGCTCCTTTATGCCTGATAGTTTCGGGACATGTGGCCTAATTTGCCACAGTTGTAGCAGTTACCCATGAACGGTCGGTATTCACCATCATGCCATTTACGGAACTTGGTGCATTGTGCGGAAGATGGATCCCCCTGAAGACCCTACCGTTCGGTATTCTAGTGATAACCCGAACCATAATTCTTCTTCTTCCACTATCCCTATCAAGGACCATTCTGAGAACCAAAAGATACTGGCCTCTTCTTCTATTCTTGCACCACCTTATTGCCCTGGAGGTCAGCCTCAACTATGGTGGCTTTATCCACGAGAACAGAGAACTCTTGAATTTGTAGCATTCCCACAAGCCTGCGGATGTCCTTCCTCAAACCCTTCTCGAACCTCCAAGTCTTCTCATACTCGTTCGAGACCAAACACGATGCAAAACAAGATAACTCAATATATTTGGCAGCATATCTCTGCACCGTCTGGTTTCCCTAAGTTAGGCTCGAGAACTAATCAGCCTTCGTATCACAAGTGGAAGCCGGGAAGTATCTCTCAAAAAATACCTCCTTGAATCGGCTCCAAGTCATACCAGATGGACCAGCTCTCTACTTCTCAATCTGACTCACAGCAGTCCACCATCTGTCAGCTTCTCCTGCCAGCTGCAAAGTAGAATAGAGAACTTTTTGCTTGTCGGTGCAGTGCAGAACTTCCAATATCTTCTTGGTCTTTTGCACCCAGTTCTCTGTTACTATCGGATTGAGTCCCCTAGTAAACGTCGGAGGGTGCATGTGGGTGAACCTCTCTATGGTACAGCTCGTCGCAGTAGGAGAATGCTCACGCCTCCTAACACTTCGCTCAATTTCCCGCATGACCTGCCTCGTCAAACCCCGAGGCACAGAAGGAGATTCGTCACTCGCAGTCCCCTTAGAACCACTATCCAAGTTGTTATCTTTGGGCTCCATTCTGAAAATAAGATAGGAATCAGTTAGAATTCCTATATCATACACAGTTAACACAACCATTGAAATCTAATCATGTTAACTACAACTCTCACAGGTCCAAGTCTGTCCTACCATACCGACACGAAACCATCAATGGTTTACTGTGATTTTACAGAAATCGTCATTCCAGGAAAAACATAGAACACCGCCAACGAGTCCCCGTCTAACTACAAGACAATCCTCAACCTACTCTACCCATTTCCTACACCCTATACTCTGGTATGTACACATATTCACGCCTAACCAAGTCTACAAGACCTAACAACCTGGTTAGCTCTAATACCAAGCTATCACGCCCTGAACCCGCAGATGGGCCCCAGGGTATGATTTAATAACCTAACCTGTCTCTGTATCATTTAAAACATACATGATACTACACTGAATGAGGGTCCGACCCCGTGGGGTACATGTACACCCTATACATATTCACATACACATACATACACATCACATATGCAACGGAAATGTTCTTTCTAATACATACAACGTACCATACCAGAGTCTATGCTCCAAAATATAGTACATACCCCAGGTGTCTATGAAAACCCAACCATGACAACTCAGTTACAAAATTCATACTTACACAAGTACTATATGCAACTAAATGACAACCACGCTCCTGTTATGCTAGGAATCTAGTGATGGCTACTCAAAGGACCTAAAAAACATTTGGATAATCGGGGTGAGACACCTCTCAGTAAGGAAGAAACATGTTACATCAGTGTGTGGCATACAAGTGTTATTTCAACATAAAACATAACACGATACAATTCTAGTATTTTCACAATCCAGTTCCAGTACATACGATACAAAACATACGGTCAGTGTCATCACACTCTTCAGCCGAAACCGGCTGTATTACACGGAGCACCCGATAACCTAGCATTAGCCAAAACCCCATAGAGATATTTTTGCTAATACGATGTCAACTCACACCCATTGGTGACCAACCAGAACAAATAGGTGATATTTCACACCCTAGGATATAGAGTCGGACACTCTCACCCACGGTATTTAGTTGAGACATGGCGTTTCAGAAAACCTAAAACTATTTGGAACTTATGTTCCTATACCTCTCAGCTTACGGTAATTAGCCGTCACAGCTGTTTTCACAAAACCTAAAACATTTACATACAACAATTTATTCCACACTTATTTGGTATACAACAAATCATATCGTTTTTGTAACAACCTGCTAAATTTTACATATATATATATATATACCGAAATTTATATTGTTATGATACCTACTAATTTAAATCTAACCATCAACCTAAGCAGTGGGAGGCTGAATACATAAAAATATATATCCACATAAATACTACAATACCAGAGTGTCAAAGTATTCCTCAATATGTACATACACAACCATTCTCCAAAATACTCCCTGCTGAAACTAGGGATCTACAAAATAACTTCCCAGAATACTCACCCTCAAAAAGGGCAGTACTGTAGCCCCTCTACCTGTGAGCCTGATCTGCTTGCCTAGCTGGATCACCTGAAAAATATTAAATCACTGGGATGAGACCACGCTCAATAAGACGAAATATGCTATTGCTAGCATGTGGCAAATGAGTTACATTTTTGAAAAAATATGATTTAAAAATTTCGTGATTAACTGAATCTGAGGATACATGTATAAATAACATATGACATAGCTTCTATCTATGCTACTTAACATATCTATCTTTATGAATTTTATATTCATATTACTTCTAGTATACATAGGTACATCCTTTGTTTTTGTAAATCTGTATATACATATAATAACTGAGAAAACTTCCCTAGATGGATAACTATATGTCATGATTTAACCCCTCATGACAGGGTTGTGCGGCCCGTAGGCAGCCGACCAGAATAAGTCAACTGAACTCCGACAGTCAGATCGGCCTCCTCAACCCTTATCTGAAGGGGAGCCTGTCCACAATATAGGCACGATCGACTATTGAATACCACATACTATCTGTGTAATGACCTGCTATTTAACTGGTCTTTTTTTTTTTTATATTATGATATTTGACATGCTCTAATACCATACTGGATTGAACCCAATCATTAACCCAAGCAGCAAGAAGAGAAAATCAAATAAACATATCCATATTTTATATACAATACCAGAGTGCTAATAGGTTTCCCCAAAATACACATATTTGACCGTTCCCCCAATATTCTTAACCGATGAGGGCTATACAAAAATATTCTCAAAAATACACTCACTCTCTCTGAGAGGGCAGTACTGTGACCTCTCTATCTGTGAGCCTAGTCTGCTCGCCCAACTGACTCACCTGAAAAATAATTCAACACTAGGATGAGCCAATGCTCAGTAAGACGAAATACGTTATTACTAGTGTGTGGCAATTGAGCTACAATACTGAGAAAATCTCTTACTATATAGTTATGTATCACTGAATCTGTAAAGCACAATACTAGAAATATAGTCTTCATCTTTTACTTGTTGCTTAACATTTACGTACTTTAGGTTTCTATTCAAAATACTGCTAATATATGTATATATTTTCTATTTCTGTAAAGTTGTATAAACATAATAATAACTGTAAACTTCCCTGTGGATAACTGTTTGTCATGATTTAACCCTTTATGACAGGGTTGTGCGACCCGTAGGCATGATTTACCCTGACTGGCCAACCAAGAATAAATCACTATACTCCATAGTCTAATCAGCCCTCCTTAACCCATATCTGATGGGGAGCCTGTCCACTCGTGGGCTCTATGCGATCGACCTTTATACCACGTATTATCTGAATAGGTGGTTGCACTCTATAAACCATATGTAGCTACAGTACCGTGCTCTGTAACTGTATGGTCCGACAGGGTCTGATACTATACACCTCTATATATAACTATCTGTTTTACCATGATTCTATAATAACTGTATAAACCATGACGCTGTGGAAAATTGTATCTATATCAACTGTGTTTTTGTAATTAACTATAAATCTGTATGTCATGGTACTGTAAAACTGTGTAATCACGGTATTTTTGTAATTTCTGTAAAATATATTCTCTGTATATTCTATAAAACACATCTCTGAGAAATACTGTAAAACATGTTTCTATACTCTATCTATATTCTCAAGCCACACAGTAATTTTAAAACATATTAATCATACTTGATAAACTGTATAAGTCTATGCGGTAAATAATATTCTGGTGGAACATTTATAATTTTATACTGAAATCATACTCAAATAACCTAGCATAGCATATTTCCCTTACCTGACTATTGGAAAGCCCATATGGTATACTGGCCTAACACCCACAGGGTCTCCTACATAACACCCTAAAAACAACATTTTTCAGAACAAAATATCAGTATTTCTTCACCTACATACTTTATTATAACTGTCAGAAGGCCAAAAATGGACTAAAAGTCCTTATCTTGAATTTGGGATGAAATCCAACTTCGTTTCATCAACGATCCGCTCTGGAAGACTTGTAGAGAACTTAGCTTGGAGCATCGTGGTGGCTTCGGATCGTTGATGCGGTGACTGGTGGGGCCAAAATCGAAGAGAGAAGGGAGAGTGACCGTAGGAGAGAGAGTGAGAGAGAGAAGAGAGAGAGGGCACTCAAATTTGATAAAAAATCTGAGTTTTCATTACTTATAGGGCTAGATTCTTCGATGAGACGCATCACCTTATTGACAAGTCCTTCAATAAATTCGTCGACGAACCTTACCCTTTGTCGACGAAATTCAGGGTAGCCCAAAATCCTTCACTCGGTATTTTCTCGTCAACGAAATCTTGTCTTCATCGAAGAAATCCTGAAGACCTTCATCGACGAAACCCTATATTCGTCGACAAAGTCTACTGCCTCCTTTTGTTACTGATTCCATTTCTCTCTCTCTTTATTATTTAGATACCATTATTTTCTGGGTCATTACAATTTGAGTAATGTGGTTGCACTCTGAACTGAATATAGCTATGGTATCGTGCTCTGTAACCTGATCAGTAATGATACATCAGGATCTGATACTATATAATACATTTCTATATACAATCTATCTGTTTTACCATGATTTTGTATTAACTGTATTAACCATGACGTTGTAATAAATTGTATATATATCAACTGTATTTCTAAAATAAATTGTAAATTTGTATGTTATGGTACTGTAAAACTATATAATCATGGTATTATGAAAAAATGTAAAAGCATTTCCTTGTCTGTATATTTTGTTAAACATGAACCTGAAAATACTGTAAAACATGTTTCTGTATACATACTGTTAAACATGATTCTGTACTATAACCATATTCTCATGCCACACAATAATTAAAACATCTTAAACATAATTTATAAACTGTATAAATTCCTGCTCTGAATAATAATATGGTACAAACATATAATTTATACTGAAATCATACTAAGATTTTCTAGCATAGCATATTTCCCTTACCTGATTTCTGCGAAAGTCCCCTACTGTGACTGGTCCTACACCCGTAGGGTTCACCACTCAATACCCTAAAAATAACATTTTCCAGAACAAAATATCATTATTTCTTCACATACTACGTTTCTTATAACTGTGGAAAAGGCAAATACTGAATAAAATGTCTTACCCTGAGATTGAGATGAAATTCAACCTAGCCCCACCAACAATCCGCTCCGGCAGACTTGGGGAGAACTTTCCCAGGAGCGTAGTGGTAGCCTCAGATCGTCGATCCAACAAAAAATGGGTCTGAGATCGAAGAGAGAAGAGGGAAAAACCATAGAGAGAGAGAGAGAGAGAGAGAGAGAGAGAGAGAGAGGATTTTGCTGATAATTCTGCGTAAAAATCTGAGTTTAGGACTATTTATACCCTAGCTTTGTTGACAAGACACGTCACTTTGTCGACGAGGCCACGAATGACGTTCGTCGACGAATATCTACTCCTCATCAATGAAGTTCAGGAACTGACATATAGTCTCTCGGTATCTTCTCATCGACGAGACACATCCTCGTCGACGAGCCCCTCATGTGTGCTCATCGAAAAATCCCCTATGTTCATCGACGAGACCCTGTTATATTCTTCCTTTAATTCTTCTTCCCTCTTTTCCTTCTATTATTAAATTATGATAATTATTCGGGTCTCTACAATTTTCATTTCGAGAATACAATTTAATACAAATATAGGTACGGTCATCTCAATATCACAGTTTTATACAACATACGATTTTCCAACAAAAATAGAGATGATACACGAAACCCCCAAAATTTTTCCAAAATAATAACCCAAAAATCTCGTATTTTCACTTGATAGATTTTCCCAAATAAGTAGTCAAATCATACATACAATCGTAAACTACATGTTTACCGATTCAGATTTAAAAAATAACTGATATAAACATAATCCCATTACCTTACCCCAAAAACCAAAACACGAGCTCAATAGCTCCAAAACAGAGAACTAAGGTACCAAAACCTAAACAACGAAGAACAATACTTCCTTACAATACTATTCTCTATAAGTCTACCAAAACAAAAATGAAATCGGACCCTTACCTCGCTTTTGGGTCAAAACCTGAAAATCCTCGAGACGAAATTTCGATCCGCTATAAACGTAAAGATTCTCCTCCTGATCCACATAGCAACGTCAGATCATTGATTCCGGCAACCGACGACCCAAAATCCTAGAGGGAGAGAGAGAGTGTGTGTTTGAGAGAGAGATATATATATATATATATATATAGAGAGAGAGAGAGAGAGAGAGAGAGAGAGAGATTTTTGGTTTTCTTCTCAACTAAGCAAGATAAAAGATATTTATAAACAAGTTGACTCGGCCAGACTCGTCGACAAGACGGCGTCCTCATTGACGGGCCGCAGAAGGAAGTTCGTCAACACCAAGGTGGCCTCGTCGACGAGCCACTGAACCTCATCGGCGAGCTGCACAAGAGACTTCATAGACAAGAAAAGAAGTTTCGTCGACGAGCCCTACTGCTTTTTATTCTTTTTAATTTTCCTTCTCTTTTCTTATTTATTTAATACACCTATCTCAAGTCGTGTTCTTATAATATAATATATATATAAATCATGCACAAGATAAAATAAAGAGTGAAGGGAAAGAAAATTTAACACTGAAGATTTAACATGGTTTGGCACCAAGCCTACATCCACACCTTAACACCAAGCCAAGGATTCCACAATCCACTATGAATACTCCTTCACCAATGGAGCAAACCTTACAATTCAGGTACCAAACCCTACACATGGGAACAAATCCCTACCGTACTCACAAAGAGCCACAAGGATCACCAAGATACCTTGCATGTCTGGTTCACAAAGAAACTTCACCAAATGATTCACAAAGAACCTTACAAGAGATGATGGAAATACAAAGAGATGCTCCTCAATGAGCTAATATGAAATAAAAACCAAACTCTCACTATTCTCTCAAGGATTGAATCACACAAGATTAATAAGTAAAAGAGAATGAGCACTTGTGAATGAAAGACTAATATGCAAAGTGCAAAGTGCTAGGTTTTGTAATCCAAAGATATGATTGACTAATATGATTAAAAACCTTGATAAACAAGTATAAGAACTTGCATTTATAGCCAAAACACCCAACTAGCCATTAGTGGACCGTTGTGAGCAAATCCCAAACAAAACTAGCCGTTTTTGCCTATTAGTGTCATTCTGCCCATTGGGCGCGTCGACTGGTCCCCTGCACTTGTCGACTAGTGCTTGCCTGTGACTCGTCAACTAGTGCCCTGCACTTTTCAATGACTGCCTTGAATCAGAAAAAGTCATCAACATAAAAGTTGTGGGATTTTTTTTTAGCTTTCTAGGGACACCAAGATCGTCTTTTTTGGACTTTTTTAGTAAAAGTTATGCCCTAAATACTTAAAGGTGTTCAGGACTTCAAGGCTACACTACCTTAGTTGACGATTCCTCTATTTTTCTTTGTCAAAAAGCCTTTTAATGACATAAAACATTCTTGGACAAAAGTATATGAAATATAATAAGTCTAATAAAGTTTAATGCTTGTCCAAAAGAGTTTTCCTTTGAATATAAGATATCTTGATTATGAAAACACATTTGAAAGCTTATTTAAATATCTTATATACTTAGTATGTCCTTTATGAAAGTATACGTGAATTTCTTGAGGCTTTAAGACATAAAGCTCGTTTCGACATAACAAAGACTAAGTATAAAAAATTTCTTAATATTAGTATGTTAAAAACTTGTTCCTTTGAAAACATATTTTGAGTTTAGGATTCTTTTGACAAACTCTTTGATTTTAACTTTGAAAACTGTTAAAGTTGAGTTTATAACTTTAGTTGAAAACCTATAATGTAAAGACCGAAAAAAATAATAACAATGAAAATGATAAAGGAAAAGGAAAAAGAAAAGAAAGAGAAAGAAAAAGAAGGAAAAGAATTTTAAAAGGGGGAGCGCTTGTAGACGAGAAGATATTGAGAGCAGGAATTTCATACCATTAAGGACCCATTATCTTCATCGATGAATGCCCTTCTATGACTCGTCAATGAGTACATGTGTCTCATCGATGAGGACACATAGCCAGCAATATATATATATATATATATATATATATATATATGCTAAAATCATATTTGAGAGAGAAAATTTAATTTCTCTTCCCTCTCTCTCTCTCTCTCTCTCTCTCTCTCTCTCTCTCTAGGTTACGGCTCCTCCTCCTTCTCTCTTCGATTCTAGCTCTGTTTAAGCTCGTTTCAATGATCAAGAACCACCACAATGATCTAGGGGTGATTCTCTACAAGTTGATCAGAGTGGATTGTTGATTTGGAGTCTTTGGGCACCACTCTAAAATCAAGGTAAGTAAGTTATTTTAGGGTTTAAATGATTATTTGGAATATGTGGACTCAGGAAATATGTTAGATGATAAATATACTAGGGTTGAGTTGATTGAACTGGCGATAATGCGATTTCAGGGTTTGGAGTTCTGAATGCCGCGGGCGTGGTTTAGGGTTTTAGCAGGCCTCTCAGGAAATAGGTAAGGGGATAGATTAAGTCAGGTATTTTCAAAAAATTAATTATTGAATATACAGTATCTGATTTAAAAATTTATATATGGTTTAGTATAGTTTTTGGGAATACTGATGTTGAATTGAGGAAACCTTGAAAACATATTTAATATTATTTTGTCAGCAGAATATGTTTTCCCATGCTAGATAATATATTACAGAGTAGTACTCACTTGTGTGTGGCATGAATATAAATTTTACTATAAATAATGGTATGTCAAAATATTTTATATTTTCATAGAACAAGTATGATTTGATGACAGTTTTTAGAAAAACAATAAACAGTACAAAAATTATATTTTTAGTATATTATAATAATCAGCCGGTGCAGATGCTGTGATATTCAGCCGGTGCAGAGGCTGTGATATTTAGTCTGCGCAGATGCCGTGATATTCAACCGGTGCAGATGCCATAATATTCAGCCAGCGCAGATGTTGTGACTAGATATATTTATAACAGTTATTCAAAAAATATTATCATTACAAATTTTACATAGAATCATGGAACAGTATTATTACAACTATTTATGTAATATACTATATAATAGCAGAACCTTGATGGCTTAGTTTAGTTTCAGAGCACTATATCGTAGCTATCGGATCAAGTAGTGCTACCATATGTCTCAGATAAAGTGTGGGAGATGAATAGTCGATTGAGCCTAGTGTAGTAGTGTGCCCTATGGCAGTCCGAACCAGGATGAGTAGGCCACTTAAGCTTACAAACTAATCAATTTTGGTTTAGCGTGGTAGACCAACCATTGCTAGGTCCCACCTATGGGCCGAACAACCTAGTCATTTGGGGGTAATACATGACATTAACTAGCTGTCCATCCAGAGTATGATTTTAGTAATATATAGATATAGCAGATGATTTATACAAAAATTTTAGTATGACACAATATGTTATGTTAAAATATGATTTATTCAGATTTATACAGAACAATTTTTCCAGATTTTTCAAATGTAGTTAAACTATGTACATATTTTCCTTACTTATTAGATACAATTTATCATGTACAATATATGTTTATAACACAACAATACTCATATTGCCACACACTGATATTAGTTCGTCTCTCTTACTGAGAGGTGTCTCACCCCAGAAATACAAATATTTCAGGAAACCCAGACAGACGAGCAGAGCGAGCTCCGAGATAGAGGAGGTTGTTAGTGCTACCCTAGCTGAAGGATAAGTAGTCGAGTTGAGATCAAAATGGATTTTTGGGGTACGAATCTAAGATATCTATGGTCCTTTTTGGGATGTATATGTGTACTTATGAATACAGTAAAACTATGGTATTTTATATAAGGTTAAGTATATTTGTTTCCGTTGCATAGTTGACATGTATGTATAAACAGGTTGATCCCCGGTACCCCTTTGGGTCCGGGTTGACTTTGATTATGTTTTATGGTATCAGAGCTTTACTATTATCATGTGGAAAATAAAAATATATAGCATAATTTTTGGGGTCATTACACATAAACTCAAGTGTACTAGTGTGCATGTGCATTTGCTCAACTCTTACTCAGAAACAAAATGCAAGAGTTACAACATAAACTACCTCAAACACACCCTATTACAAATAATTTAAACAGTAAGCTTCCTTGGGTGCTTGAGTCCTTCCGAGTGAGTGTCCTTTTGATCTTTCCTACTTGATGTCTACTTGGTCTGATCTTTGCCTTTGATCTAGTACTTCATGTAATTGCCACTTGAACCTGTACTAAACATGATCTGCAAAGATAGGAAAAACTTGGAACAACAAATAGGTTAATATCATCAAAACATATAAACATGATTATGTAACCCCCAGGGCAAATAGAAGGCATAAGGTGGGGAATAAACTATGTTAACTTTCACTTTCAAATTCACAAAAATTGAAGAAAAAAAAAAGATATTTCGAGAGGACTAGGGAGTCCTCCAGCTTACATATGAAGTGTAGAGACTCGGAAATAGAAATAATAAGAAAAAACAAATAAAAAGAGGAAAATGGTTTGGTGAGGACCAAACCGTCGATGGTTTTGGGGAGTGCTCAAAAAATCGTCAACGGTTACTTTTTACCGCGGCCAGGTTAAGGGTAAAACAGTGAAAACCAATTTGGTTAAAGACCAAATTATCGAAGGTTTTTTAGGAGCCAAAGAAAACCGTCGAAGGTTTTGTCTTGGGACAGAGACCTATATAAGGGTTGCATGTCATTTTTCTTTTAAAAATACAAAAGCTCTTCTTCTCTCACACAAGGCTATGAATCCTCCCTCCCTCCCTCTCTCTCTCTCTCTCTCTCTCTCTCTCTCTCTCCTCATTTTCTCACTCCAAACACCCCCAATCGACAATCAGACATTGTTTTAAGGCTTAGCAGCAATCCTCGTGAAGTTAACTGAGATAGATTCGTGTTTTGAGGATCCTAGGTGTTGATTGGAGGTTTAATTGATTTAATGGGTGTGTGGGCCTAGGAATGTGAATATGAACATAATTCTAGGATTGAGCTGATTGAACTTAGGTTTGTGAATACAGGGCATTGTGCGAATGCCGCAGGCACGAATTTAGGATTCCTGTGTGTGTTTCCTAGGAAATCAGGTAAGGAGAATAAGTTAAACCAGTTAGTTTCAGAAATTTTATCAATTAAAGTATAACATGTGTGATGGGATTTTAGAATATGACTTTCTGGATATTACATAATATAAAATTTGGAGTATATAATTTTAATTTTTTTATATGTTACATATTTGTTAAAATTTAGAAATTTGGGTTACAGGAAAGTTTTAAAAATGGAATGTATTATTTTCATATAGTAGGAAAATATAGTCTTACCCGTACAGATCATAGTATATAAGTTTCATTTAAATTGTGTGGCATGAGAAGTATTAGGTATAGTACCAAGGTTTAATACAGAATTCTATATAGCTTTTTTCAGAATCATGATTTTACAACTTCTACAAGAACCATGATATTACAACTTGCATAGAACCATGATATCACAATTATTACAGTTATTAGAGAATCATGGTATTACAGCTTATACAGAATCATTGTAAAATAGTAATATATACAATATAGTATTATATAGTATTAGAACCCTAATGGACCAGAACAGATTGTAGAGCATAGTACCATAGCTAATACAGTATAAATAGTGCAACCACACATCTCAAAGAGAGTGTAGTGTTTACAGCCGATTGTGCCTCAAAGGAGAGTATAGGAGCTCCCCGGCAGTCCGTACCAAGTTGAGCAGGCCAATCGTACTACAGAAATATTATAGTTTGACTTGACTTGTTAGGCCAGCCATGGTTAAGTCCAACCTATGGGCCGCACAACCCGATCATGCGAGGTTAATTCATGATTATATTTATCCATCTAAGGAAGCTTTCATAGTTATATATATATAGATTTATAGAGAACAAGAATTATCAAATACAACTAAAATTATGTTCAAATAGAAAACTTATTTTAAATGGCATAGGTGTGAGTTATGGTATGCATTTACATTCAACTGATATCTAAATTACAGCTTAATTAATAGTTAAGTTATGTTATGTATGTAAAACTCATTTGCCACACATTGGTAGTAACTTATTTTGTCTTACTGAGAGGTGTCTCACCCCAAAATTCAAACATTTCAGGTAATCCAAACAAGCGAGCGGAGCGAGCTTTGAGATAGAGGAGGTGTTGGTACTATCTTAGATTCAAGGTGAGTATTGAGTTGAAGAGTGGACTATGAGTAATACCTGAGAGTTTCTTTTGTGGTTTCTTTTGTAAATGTACATGTATACTTATGGAAACCATAGGACTTTGGTATTGTATATAAAGTTTGGGTGTTTATGTCTTCCGCTGCTTAGATAGTACATTTATGGAAAGGTATCCTCGGTGTCCACTTAGGGTTTGGGATGTTATTGTGAATATTATTTTATATATATATATATATATATATATATATATATATATATAAATTGTAGTAATTTTGGGACGTTGCAATGTGGTATCAGAGCCTAGGTTGCTAGGTTCTATAGGCTATAGTGTACAGCGGAAAACAATACCAAAGTATAGTAATGGATTTTGATGAGGGTAGGAAGTGGATAAACTGGGATGTTAGTAAAGTCAATGTGGGAGATTAATATGAGAATTTAGGGTTTTGTCCCGCAGTTTGGAGGAAGAAACTTCGGGATGGTTTTTGTGATTTTCCTTGGATGACAATTTCAAGAAAGTCAGGGTAAACTATCATCGGCCTTTGTTTCTGAATGGTAAGACTGAACCTTAAACTATTTGAATGGTGGTATGATCATATTTTTGGTTCTTAGTTAGATTAATGTAATAGTTGCACTATGAAATTAGGATTCTCAAATTATGCTCGTTTTATTTTTAGGATGGATCCGGGTAGTAGCAATACAAATGCTAAAGGAGGAAGTGAGGTAGGACCTTCTAGTATGGGGTACAGTGACTCTGACCAGGTGTTGCGTAGTGTAGCATAACAAGTTATGACAAAAATTGCATAGAATACCAGAGAACAGGACCGCCCACTGACTAATCAGGGCTGCATGATCCAGCAATTCCATGGTATGAACCCTCCGGCACTCTCAGGGGGAGCTGACCCTACAGTTGCTAAAAACTAGATAAAAGAAATCGAGAAGATACTTACGGTGCTACACTGAACTGATGAACAAAGGGTCCTCTATTCCACGTACAAGTTAACAGGTGAGGCTGAGAGGTGGTGGATGGTTGTGAAATTGCTTGAGGATCAGAAGCCGATACCAGTAGCCATGACCTGGTGCCGATTTAAAGAAATTTTATTTGACTGATAGTTCCTCGCCACCATTAGAGAAGCTAAAGTGGAGGAATTCTTGAATTTGACCCAGAGGCATTTGATGGTTCAGTAGTACGCAACAAAGTGTATTGAGCTATCGCGCTTTGCCCCATACATTGTACCAGACAAGGCTAAGAAGGAAAGGAAGTTTGAGAGAGGCTTGAGGTAAGAAATTTATGAACAGGTGACCGTTTTAAAGGAGTGGGACTTCTTTGAATTGGTAGATAGGGCCACTGCAGCAGAGGCAAGCAGGAAGAGGGGTACTGTGATACAAAGCCAGAGAAAAAGGCCCATACCTCCTGGGTTTCAAGCATTCACTAGTTGGGGCCTATGGAGGAGAGATCGGTACAACGGAGGTCAAAGGCAACTGATGGGGAACCATGGGTCTCAGGGCGAGCAGACTTATTCTATCTGCCCTAGATGTGGCAGGAGGCACATAGGGGAATGCCATGTGGGAGCGAATTTCTAACTCAAACACATTGCGTGGGCATGTCATGGGCCATTGAACAACGCACCAGCTTTTAGACTATTTTGGGGGAACAATCAAGCACCCTAAGGAAATCAGCAGAGGAACACTGCCGCAACATGGGTCTATGCTTTGACGCTGGGAGATGCCGAGATGGCAGGCGACGTCGTGACATGTATTATTACTATTTTCTTATATAAAGTTATTATTTTATTTGATTCAGGCACCACACACTCTTTTGTGTCGCTGGGATACATCAAGCTATGGGGGGTAGAAACTCAATTGCTAGACATTGAATTATCAGTAGCCACACCGACCGGATCAGTAGTGAGGTCTAGAAGGGTGCTTAAAGGTTATCCAATAGATATTTAGGTAAGAGTGTTACCAACTGATCTAGTAGTATTAGATATGATGGGGTTTGACATGATTTTGGGTATGGACTGGCTAGCTACAAATTACGCCAATATCGAATGTCATCATAAAGAAGTGGTATTTAGACCTCCTAGAAAGCAGGAGTTCAAATTTATAGGGTCGCACGTGCGTTCCTCACCACAGCTAGTGTCAGCCATTCAAGTGAGGAGGCTACCCTTGGATGGATGTCAAGGGTATATAGCCTGTGTAAAAGTTATGTCAAAGAAATAATTGAAACGTACTGATATTCTAGTGGTGAAGGTATTTTCAGATGTCTTTCCAGAGGAATTACTGGGTTTACCTCTTGACCGTGAGAATGAATTTGTCGTTGATTTACTTCTAGGGACGACACCGATTTTTAAAGCTCCCTACAGAATGGCTCCAGTAGAGTTGAGAGAGTTAAAAGACCAATTGCAGGAATTATTAGACAAGGGATTTATTAGGACTAATGTGTCGCCTTGGGGAGCGCTAGTTCTATTTGTAAAGGAGAAAGACAAAATGATGAGGATGTGTATCGACTATAGAGAGATAAATAAAGTAACAGTTAAGAATAAGTATCCTCTTCTCCGTATTGATGACTTATGTGATCAGCTCCAGGGAACTCAGGTCTACTCTAAGATTGATCTTCGGTCAGGATATCATTAGGTAAAAATTAATGTAGAGGATGTTTTGAAGACAGCTTTCCAAACCAGATATGACCATTATGAGTTCTTGGTTATGCCTTTAGGATTGACCAATGCACCGGTGGCATTTATGGACCTGATGAATAGGGTCTTCCACCAGTATTTGGAATAGTTTGTCGTGGTTTTCATTGATAATATTCTGGTCTACTCAAAGAGTTCTAGGAAGCATGAAGATCATTTGAGGATGGTACTACAAGTGTTGAGAGAAAAGAAGTTGTACGCAACATTCAAGAAATGTGAATTCTGGCTGAAGGAAGTTACATTCCTTGGACATGTGATCTTCAGGGACGATATTTCGGTAGATCCAAAAGTTCAGTAGCATCAGTTTTAACTTCCAATAATCACCATGCGATAAAAAAATACCAAAAATTCATAATTTACTCAATAAAATTCAAATATTATAAATAAGACACGATATTGAAATATTGAGAATAATTAGGTATTTAGTTAAAAATGTAAGCCTCAATGCATGAATTAAACCACCTAATTAAGCAATTTAAACGCGTAATCACACCCCCCAACTAACGTTTTGCTAGTCTCTAGCAACTAACGTGAATGAATTCCAGGGTGGTACCCATAAATGCTAACTCCAAAAAACATGAAATGAATGCACATGCAAGACAACGATACCATTTCACATATAGGAATATAACCGAATTTCACACAAGATCATCATATACAATACACACAATTCTGAAGTAAGTCGTTTATGCAAGTTTCATCGTTATATAGCAATTAAGAATAGTATACTCACATGAAGTTAACCAGCAATACAATTCAAACTTAATGTAGTTATATAAATTTGAGTATAAAAAGGCGAAGTCTCAAGGTATGTGTAATGTGTATGACTTGTTACACCCAAGATACTAGTGGACACATACAGAACGGTCATTTCGACTCGGCCTAACTGGTATACCCTCAAGAACACTCAAAAAGAATGGGTTCACTCATCATATTTGAGGAGGAGTGTCGCGATCAAACATCCCACATATTGTAAGGAACAAACGTTAAATGTATGGAGTGGACTAGTCTGAAAAGGATTTAGCCTATATGTGAGGTGTTGGGTCCTTCACCCTAGCATCTTCTCACCTACTCGCCATGTCCAACCAAGGCCACCCTAGATCAACTTATTCACTGACCAGGCATGAGTACATTTGAGGCATTAGGTGGTTGAAAAGTCTTCATATGTAGATAACATGTGTTGTGTCCTTGACTTTTTGTGGTATTTGTGTGGAGCAGGTATTAATCTTTCACTTCATTCATCTGCAATTCTATTTCTTTTTCTTCCTTCTGCTCATTTTTTAATTTCTTTCTTTTCATTGTCAATTAGGACAATCATTACACTTCTTTTATTGTCTTCATACCACCAAATGAAATTAAGCTCGAGTAGTAGTCCATGAACTAAGTCTATTTCTAGGGGTGGTTCAGCTTTTGCATCTTGAGTAAGCTATAAGACCTAGGTTTCTATCTCCCCACTAGATGCCACCTCTAGGCTAGCAAGTCAAAAATAGAGACTAGTGTACAAGGAATCATCCAAAAGAAAAGATAATTGTGTTTTGTGAACTCTGATTTGATGTTAATACTCAAAAGGATGATAAATAGCTCAAGAATATCTCACAAGGTGTCATAGTCGCCACAGGTGTTCTCTTAGTGCTTACAAGGACCCCCTAAGTGCAATGAATCACGTGAATGTGTCTATTCAGCCTCGTGAGATACCATGTAAATAAAAGAGTTTATACAGTCAAATTAACACAAGTGTACGACCAATCAATTCTTCATGGAGTTACAAAGTTATATAAAGAGAAACTACACATAAATGACTCGAGTGTGTAATTCTTAGGTTATATGCAAGTATGTGAAGGGTATATGTCAGTGTTAATCATGACATAAGTCAGTGTAATTCCTTAATATTCTTTCTTTCTTTCTTTCTTTCTTGTTTTTAATTAATTAATAAAATTTTTTTATTAATTAATATAAAACCCAACAAGTAGACATGCACAGTGTCACATGCAGATTCTCACCCCCCTCCCCCTAACTAAAGTGAAGCATTGTCCTCAATGTGAAAGCATATAAGAAATAGAAAAACTGTGCACAGGTGAACAACTAATAGAAAATCATTACCAACTAATGCGACAGAAAATAAAAAGAAAGATTCAAATAAGACAAATAAATGAAAATAAAAAAAAATGAAAAATAAAAACAGTAAAATAGAAAGGTTAGAGGACTCCCCTAGGGTCTTGCAAAAGCAAGACCTTTTCATGTGGATCGAATGGAGTCATGAAGGGCTTTAGATGCTGTCCATTGATTGTGAAGTTGTTGCCACTCTTTGGATCTACAATCTCTACCGCGCCATGAGAATAAACTTTTTCAACAACATACAGGCCACCCCATTGGGACTTGTTAACTTTTTGAGTCTGATCCCTGTTTTGATGCTGACAAAGCACAAGTATCTCATCTGTGCATTTAGTGTTTTTGCATAGGTTCATGATTCAGCACACACATGAGGTAAAGGACATAGAAGCCTGGAGGAACATAAAGATCATATCATCAGGCGTATTCTATAAAGACTGAAGAGCAAAAAGACGAAGACATTTGTTTATTTCATTTGTAATGCATTTATATTTTATTCTAGTCTATAATATTGCATGCATTTCCATGATATATTTAGATGCTCAGTAATGCCGTAGTCAGACCGTAAGTTAATCAAATGACTGTAGGAAAGACTTCAGTCGACCTTTGGTTAACCGACACCAGGATTTTAGGGTAAATTATAATGCCTAGATCATAGTCTGACCCTAGGACCCTTAGCCCTTTGCACAAAATGTCATAACTTATTCACACATGGTTGAATAGGTTCAAGAGACCGAAGAAGACATTTTTGTGTGGTTTTAGGCGACCGAACTCTGGAAGTTCAAATTGCCTCGGGTTACCGAACTGCAATCGGGTCAAAAGTTTGACTTGGTTCGGGTGACCGAACCAAATTGAACTTAGCGTCCCCGAGTGACCAAACCTTAGAGGGGTCACTTTTCACCTTCCCCGGGAGCTCGAACTTCATGTTTAAAATGACCTTGGGCGACCGAACTTCTCAATTCGGTTAACCGAACTTTTCACCAGGCACCCGAACCTACGAACGAATGTTTCTGACTTTTGTTCAGCCGACCGAACCTAGACTTGGGCACCTGAATTCTTCAAAATGGCTTTTTAAGCTGAGTTTGTTCGGGCGACCAAACCAAGGTTCAACCACCCGAACCTTCTCGGGTTGGAAATTGTTTTAAGGACTTAAATATTATTAAACTTTAATTAAACTTTTCCAAAATACTGAGTGTGTCCCTCAACGGTCAGATTTGTGGAAAATCTATAAATACCCCCTTCATAACTCAGATTAGTATTTTTGATTAACTCCAAATCTCTCTAATCCTATGTTAATCAAAGTTCCCCCAAAATGTCTTTTATTGTTTAAATCATTCTTTTGGGGCAAAATATTTTGAGCAAATCTCTCCAACTCTCTCTCACTTATTTTATCTCAAAATCATTTTTAAAGAGAGTATTTTATTTTGGGCATTTTATTTGTACGCATATACTCTCACTTGTTCTTTATTTGTGAAAATCTTTTTGAGAGTATAGCTTAGGTTTTTCTCCTGGTTATTTCTTTGGTAAAATATTTTTGGGAGAAAAATTATCTGTTGCACAAATACTTTTGAGCTTAAAACTTCTAGTTTCTCCAAATATTATTTATTTGCAAAATCTTGATAGGAGAGCATAATACTCATATTTTTATACACATATTTGTGCATTGACTATTTAGAAAAGCACCCTTTACTTTACTGAGCATAAATCATATCATACAAGAGTGCATGTTTGATTGAGAATCATTGTGTACATCTTTTCTTGTATTAAGAATTTTTTTCATATGTACAAAAATGTTTTAATGTAATGGTTGGGTTCAGCCCGTGAATTGAACTGGAGAGTCTCAGCCCCATAAGTAAGACCGATTCGGTTCAGCCCAGAATTGAACTGGGGAGTCTCAGCCCTGTAAGTGAGACTAGTTCGGCTCAGTCTAATAATTGAGCTGGGGTTTTTCTCGCCCCGTAAGGAGAGGATGTAAACAGTTTCTACTACGCTCGGTTAAGTGAGCAGGTTTAGTGGAATCCTTGGGAGGTATGCCCAAGGCGGGGATGTAGGCTGGTTTGGCCGAACCTCAATAACATATTTGGTGTCGCTCTCATTTAAATTACTGCACTTCAAATTCAATTTGTGTATACCTATTCATTTACTATTATATTTAGTTGCATGCACACATTTACATTGAATGAGATACATGGGTATGCATGAACCAATAGTTTAACCATTTTACATACACACGTTTAATATTGAATGGGATATGTTTTGTGGTGAATCGGCGTAAATGTTTAATTTAATCAAAAATGTTTAAAACCCAATTCACCCCCCCCCCCTCTTGGGGTTGCACCATTCTTATCAGGACTTCAGATTCCCAGGAAACACATGCAATCTGGAGTCATAGAGAAGCACATGCTGAAAAGGGAAAAGTTGTTTGTCTTTGATTTTCCTATCATGCAGCAACTTCATCCTCTCCTTGGCTAAGCAGGCATTGTCGTAAGCTTCCTTCCTAGACTCTTCAAGCTCACATACCTGCAATTTTATTAAACCTTTGGCATCATCAAGTGAAAAGTTAATCTGTTTTATAGCCCATAAAGTACAATGCTGAATTTCAACAGGTAAATGATATGCCTTACCGTAAACTAACCTGTAGGGAGACATCCCTAAGTTTGTCTTGAAAGCAGTTCGGTAAGCCCAGAGTGCATCAACAAGTTTTTCTGACCAATCTTTTCAATTAGGATGCACGGTTTTCTCAAGTATGATTTTGATATCTCTATTGGCCAACTCAGCTTGATCATTAGTTTGAGGGTGGTATGGAGCAGAGACCTAATGGGTCACTCCATACTTTTGCATGAGTTTTTCAAAAGGTTTGTTACAAAAATACAACCCTCCATCACTAATGATCGCCTTGGGCATGCCAAAACGTACAAATAACTTCTTGAGAAAACGGATGACAACCCTGTGATCATTTATTCTACAAGGTATAACTTCCCCCCATTTTGAAACATAGTCTACAAAAACTAAAATGTAAGAATGCCCAAAAGAGTTTGGGAATGGTCCCAAAAAGTCAATTCCCTAACAGTAAAAAATTTCAAGAGTCAAAATGGGAGACATGGGCATTTCATTCTTTACTGTAATTTCTCCTAATTTTTGACAAGCCTCACAGGTTTTACAAAAATTCTCAACATCTTTGAACATAGTAGGCCAGTAGAGTCCACTTTGCAAAAATTTTTAAATGGTTTTCTTTGCAGCAAAGTGACCTTTACATGCTCCACTATGACAAAAATGCTTCACAAAAGTGAATTCATCATCAGGCACACATATACAAACCAACTGGTCAAAGCAGTATTTAAACAAATATGGATTGTCAAAATAATAATGTCGTACCTGCGCAAGGATCTTACGCTTATCCTGAGTTAACCATTGTTCTAGCATAGTCAGTGATAAGGTAGTTCACAATATCAGTAAACCACGGAGCATATGAAACTGCAAAGAGACGCTCATCAGGAAAATCATCACTTAAAGGAGAGGGAGATACAGACACATCAGGTGGCTGCAAACGAGAGATATGGTCAGCTACAACATTTTCCACGGCCTTTTTATCTCGAATAGTGATGTCAAATTACTGAAGAAGTAGAATCCATCTGAAAACCTAGGTTAGCATCCTCCTTTGCTAACAAATATTTCAGAGTAGAGTGATCAATAAAAATAATGATAGGCGATCCAATGACATAAGAATGAAATTTTTCTAAGGCAAATACAATAGCTAACAATTCCTTCTCAGTGGTGGTATAATTTTTTTGAGCATCATTCAAAGTTTGACTCGCATAATAAATGACAGACGGCTTGTTATCAATTCTTTGACCCAGAACGGCACCAAGGGCATAGTCACTAACATCAATCATGATTTCAAATGGCAAGTCCCACCGAGGAGGTTTCATGATAGACGCAATAGTCAAATGTTTCTTTAGCATTTCAAAAGCCTGTTGACATTCATCAGTCCACAAAAATTTAGTCTCATTCTGCAATAAAGTACATATGGGTTTAGCAATACTACTAAGCCCTGAATGAAATGCCTATAGAAGCCGGCATTACCAAGGAAAGAACGGATATCCATAACTGTCCTAGGGACAAGTAACTGGGAAATTAGCTCTACCTTGGCCCCATCAACCTCTATACCATGCTCAGAAACCAAATGACCAAGTACTAAACCACTACTTACCATAAATTGACATTTTTCCCAATTCAAAAGCAAATTCTTTTCCTCACATCTTTTCAAAATAGCAATCAAATTTTTCAAAAAAATATAAAAGGACTTACCAAACACAGAAAAGTCATCTATAAAAATTTCACACATATCATCTAACATATCAGAGAAAATACTTATCATGCAAGGCAGGAAAGTAGCAAGTGCATTGCATAGATCAAATGACATTTTGCGAAAGGCAAAAGTTTCGAAGGGACAAGTGAAGGTAGTCTTCTCTTGATCCTCAAGTGTTTCAAAAATGTGATAATAATTAGAAAATCCATCCAAGAAATAGTAAAAAGAATTACCAGCTACTTTTTCGAGTATCTAATCTAGGAAAGGTAACGGGAAGTGATTTTTGGGCTAATCGAATTCAATTTACAATAATCAATGCACATTCTCCAACTCATTACTTTCCTAGATGGGATCAACTCTCCATTAGCATTTTCAATGACAGTCAAACCATATTTTTTTGGAACTACCTGTGTCGAGCTTACCCATTTGCTGTCTAAGATCGGATAGATGATGTTGACAGCTTATAATTTCAACACTTTGTTCTTTAACACCTCCTTCATGGTTGGATTCAGCCTCCATTGTGCATCACGAACTGGTTTAGCATCTCCTTCCAAGAAGATGTTGTGAGTATAAATCGAAGGGCCGATACCCTTGATGTCTGCAATGGTCCATCCTATCGCTCCTCGATGCTTCCTTAGTACCTGAAATAACTCAGTTTCTTGTTTAAGAGTAAGGTGAGAAGAAATTACCACAAGAAATGTGTCTTCTGTTGGACCCAGGAAAATATATATCAGCTCTTCAGGCAATGGTTTCAGCTCAAGTGTAGGAATTTCTTTTTCTGATGACTTCATAATTTCGGGCAGGTCAATAGCATCAAACATTGGCTTATGCCAACTACTCGTGTAACTTGCATCCAGCAAGTAAGGGGAGCGATCTATCTCTGGAAACTGCCCCTATGATCCTGATAATTTTTCATCAAATACCTTAAGTTGTTTAGAAGAGTCATTTTCAAACGCGCCATCAACATCAAGTACTGACAGTAGCTCTGAAATATCCAAATCATCTATTACATCAACTATATGTGTTTCTGCATCATTGCACCCACTTGACATCTTATGAGCATTGAACACATTCATTTCCAATGTCATGTTTCCAAATATGAGCTTAAGTACTACGCTTTGACAATTAATCAAGGCATTAGAAGTAGCAAGGAATGATCGCCCAAGAATAACAGGGGCCTGAAACATGGAGGAGATAAGCTGCTGCATGTCCAACAACGAAGTCCACGTGCCTCTTTCTCCTCTATAAAGGCAAAAATATCTAATATGACCATTCCTTTCACAATATAAACAAATCTTGTTTTAATGTGAGGGTCTTGATTTATTTGCATTATTTTTACTTGTTGAGGCATAACCTTGTGATTTATGAGAGGATTTTGAATTCTTTTTGGAAACATTATTTTTCTTAACTCCCAAAGATTTCTTGGAGTTCTCTTTTCCTCTTATTACTTTGCCATGATCTTCATTTTTCTTTTTTGAGATAGTATTTTCCTTCAAAACATTTTCAATTTGATTTTTCAAATTTTTCACCTCAACTTGAAAAGATCCGTAGTCTTTTTGAGCCTTTTCTATAAGTTCCTCATTTTCCCTTTTCAAGAAGCAATTTTCTTCTTTCAAGAAAGAAGAAAGACAAGGTTCCTTGCCTTTAGATTTTGACAATTTTCCTTCCAAATTTTCTATCTTTTCTTTTAAAGTTTCATGCTCTTTTTGAGAATTTAAAATAAACTCTTCATTTTTCCTTTTAAGGGATTCATTTTCTTCTTTCAAAGAAAATTCCATTTGTTTTGACAAAGCAAGCTCTTTCTCAACATTTTTATTTTTCCTTTTCACTAAAAGTAATTCATTAAATAATTTAACACAACTATTCACAATTTCATCATAAGAGGGTGCATAACCCTGCTTATCCAAACTTACTTCATCTTCTTGTTCGTTAGCCATGAAGTAAGGATGTGCTTCTTTCTCATTATCATCATCGGTGGCTAATCCATCGATTTGATCCCAAGTAGCATAATCAAAAGAATGTATTAAAATAGAATGTTTATAGAAATAATGCAATGATTTATAGAAATAATGCATAATCAAAAGAATGTATTAAAATAGAATGTTCATAGAAATAATGCATCGATTTATGGCATTATGATCCCCATTTAGAAAATTTTCTTTATTTTGATTTATGAGATAATTTATCATGTCATGCCTAAAGTTAGTACAATCACAACATTCAATGCATGACTCTTCCTTTTCTTTTTGTTGCATTCTTTTACTTAAAAGTTTCTTAAGTTCTTTTGGGAAGAATGCAATATCATTATCTTCAATTATTTCTTGTTGATTAGCACAAGATGATTTTAAGACAAAACCATTTTCTATCTTAGGTTTTCTAGATTTCTTGTTTCTTCAATGGTCATAGATGACTTAGGTAAAGATTGGAGAATTTTTTGAATATAATCTTCTAATGAATAAATTCTACCAAATGCTTTCAAGTTGTTTATGAGGTGTGTGAACCGAGTGAGCATGGAAGAAATTTCTTTACCATCATTTAATTTAAACAACTCAAATTCTCTAACTAGCATGCATATTTTTGTTTGTTCATTTTGAGATGAGTTTCCATAGTTGTTTTCAAGTACATCCCAAATTTCTTTTGCGGTTTTACATTCGCAAATAAAACTATGTACCACATCATTTAAATCACAATAATATGCATTGCTTTAAAATGGAGTTCAACTAACCTTTTTTCGCTCAGTGATTGTTCCAATAAAGCCTTTGGAATATCCTCATTTTTCTTTATGATTGAGAAGTTTCCTTTGGAGATAATCTCCAAAAAATTCAAGTCATATGCTTGAATGAAGATGGTCATTTGATTTTTCCACACGTGGTAATTGGAACCATTGAACATCGGTGGTTGATATACGGATCGTCCATGCGAAGAGGTGCTCATTGAATATTCCATTGATCGTTTACGCTTTGGATTTTACTCCAAAAAATACAAGCACCATGCTCTGATACCACTTGTTAGTCTTCGTACCCCAGGAGTATATATGATATGCCCCGCAACGGATATACAATGGAGTCAGAGGGGGGGGGGGTGAATGACTTTTTTTGCGTATTAAAAAAATTCTCTCTACAAAACAAAATACTTGGCAAGATTCAAGAAATTATATTACAATATATGGAACTTAAATCATGCACAAGATAAACAAAAAAAGTAGGGAGAGAGAAGCTTAACACCGAGTTTTTAACGTGCTTTGATACCCAGCCTACGTCCACGCCTTAGCACCAAGCCAAGGATTCCACAATCCACTATAATCGCTCCTTCCCCAGTGGAGCAAGCCTTACAAACTCGGGAACAAATCGCTACCGCTCATAAAGAGCCTTTATCGATTCGTTTCACAAAGAACTTTATAGCTTGGTTCACAAAGAACCTTTCACAAGAAGATGGAAGATTACAAAGAATGCTCCTTACAATGAGCAAATATGATTTACAACTCAAACCTCACACTATTCTCTCAAGAATTGAATCAAACACAATAAGTGAGCATGAGAGAATGAACACATGTGCTAGGTTTTGTATAAAATGATGTTTTTTACTAAGAATGATCAAAGACCATCAAAACCATGTTCATACAATTCTAATAGCTTGTATTTATAGCCCAAGAGCCTTAGGAGCCGTTAACTAGCCATTGGGGGAAGAAAAATTATTTTATTTGGTAAACTAGCCGTTATCTACTCGTTGCAGCGGTTCTGCCCGTTGGACTCGTCCACAAGTCCCCTACTCTTGTCAACTAGTCACACACTGCCACTCATCGACGAATCCCCTGTGTTCATCGATGAGTTCCTTGGATTAGAAAAAGTCATCAACATGAAAGTTGTGGAAATTTGTCTTAACTTTCCAGATACACCAAGATTGTCCTTTTTGGAATTTTCTAGTAAACGTTATGCCCCAAATATCGAAAGATGTTTAGGACTCAAGGCTGCACTACGTTAGTGACGATTGCTTTGTTTTTCCTTGTCAAAAAGTATTTTAATGACTTAAAACATTCTTGGACAAAATTATATGGAATATATTAAGTTTAATAAAAATTAAAACTTGTCCAAGTGAGTTTTCCCATGAATATAAGATATCTTGTTTTATGAAAACATATTTGAAAACTCGTTTCAATGTCATATATCCTTAGTATGTCCTTTATTGAAAATATACTTTACTTTCTTTGCACCCTTTGGACATAAGACTCGTTTTGATAAAACTGGGACTAAGTATGAAGATGTTTAAAATACCAAGATGTTTGAAAACTTGTCTCTTTAGAAAGCATATTTGAGTTCAGGATTCATTTAACAAACTCTTTAAGTTTAACTTTGAAAGCCAAGAAAGGTGAGTTTGTGTTTATGTATTTAGTACAATCCTATAAACTCATGTGTCCTATTATGCATGTACTTTGCTCAACTTTTGCTCAGAAATCATGCAAAAACAAAATGCAAAAGTTACAAACTGAACCTACCACTCACACAACCTTTATTACAAATAATTCAACAATTATAAAACATCTGATTGTGCTTGGGTCCTTCCGAGCATATGTCCATTTGATCTTTCCTTCTTGATGCCTACTTGATCCAATCTTTGCCTCTCACTTAGTACTTCAAGAATTTGCCACTTGTACCTCTACTAACCATAACTGCAAAGATAGAAAAACACTAGGAACACACAAATAGGTTAATATCATCAAAACACATTAAATATGATATTGTAGCCAACAAGGCTAACAATTACGACTGTACCATCAGTTACCACCCAAGGAAAGCAATGTGGTAGTTGATGCCTAAATTCAGAAATCAGGGAGTACCTTAATGTCAGTGGTGGTAATGCAGCATCAGATCAGAATGGATTTGGAAAGATTTGGGGTAGAGCTGGTAGAGGGGATCACCAGACATTTATTGCTAGTCTGGTACTCCAGCCGACTTTGCTAGAGAAAATTAAGATCGCTCAGATGCACGACGTAGAATTAGCAAAGATAAAAAATAGAGTGCAGAGTAGACAGGGGGTTGATTTTAATATTTCTAATGACAGTGCTCTGAGGTTTTTTACCAAACTGTGCGTACCTGCAGATGCTGAAATTAAAAGAACCATCTTAGAGGAGGTGCATCGATCCTTGTATACAGTACACTCAGGAAGCACTAAGATGTATAGGGATCTATAAGAATCTTTTTGGTAGAGTAATATGAAAAGGGAGATTGTTGAATGTGTAAAACATTGTTTGACATGCCAATAGGTGAAAACTAAGCACTAAAGACCGGTGGGTACGTTGGAACCACTTCACATTCTTGAATGGAAGTGGGAGCACATTTTTATGGATTTTGTTAATGGGTTACCACTGACATTGCAGGGGCAGGATGCCATTTGGGTAGTCGTTGACCGGTTGACGAAGACTGCCCACTTTCTTCCTATCAGAGTTAACTACTCCATGAGTAGATTGACAAAATTATGCATACATGAAATAGTTAGATTGCATGGTGTGCCAGTGTCCATTGTTTCAAACTAGGACTCACGGTTCACATTGCAGTTTTGGAAGAGTTTGTAGAGAGCCATGGGTACACAGTTGACATTCAGTACAACCTTTCATCCTTAGACCAATAGACAAACGAAGAAGACAATTCATATACTAGAGGATATGCTGTGAGCCTGTGCATTAGACTTTGGTGGTAAATGGATTCAATACATGCCACTAGTCAAATTTGCTTATAATAACAGCTACCAGGCTAACATCAGGATGACACCATGTAAGGCATTGTATGGTCGGAGGTGCTGATCTCCATTATACTAAGATGAAATCGGTGAAAGATAGATTTTGGAGCTAGAGTTAGTCTAGCAGACTTATGATAAAGTTAGGCTTATCAGAGACAAGATCAGAACGACACAGAGTCGACAAAAAAGTTATGCAGATACTCACCAACGAGAGTTGAAGTTTGATGTGGGGGACAAGGTGTTTTTGAAAGTTGCAGCTATCACGCCCCGAACCTGAAGATGGGTCCCAGGTGTGAACATATTAACCTAACCTATCTCTGTATCAATTCAAACATACATCATACAATACAATAAGAGGGTCCGACCCTGTGAGGTACACGGATGCCCTATACACATACACATATACATCCATACTCATCAGTTACGCACCAAAAAATGCTTCATCTATTTATATAACATACCATACCAGAGTCTTTACAAAGCTAGGATATACAAACCTATACAATACTAAGGTATACAATCCCATAAATACTGTACACACTTCGGGTGCCTACAAAACCATCATGACAACCTGGTTACAAAATCTCGTACCTAATCAGGTACTAACAGCAGCTAATGACACCCCTACTTCCAATTGCTAGGATGCTAAATACGGCTACCTAATGGACCTGAAAACATTGTACGTACATTCGAGGTGAGACACCTCTCAGTAAGGAAGAAAGTAAGTTATATCAGTGTGTGGCATACCAGTGTTATTTTAGGCAAAACATAACGCTATACAATACGATACAGTTCAAAAACATTTCCATACAGTTCCATACAGTTCCAGTATTTTCACAAATTCATTCTAGTACATACGATACCCAAAACATATGATCAGTGTCGTCACACTAATATGCAACTACACTATGAAACTCGAAGCTTCACAGCGATTGCATTGCCAATACAATGTAGCTCACACTAGTACACAACTACTCCATGAATCCGAAGTTTCACAGCGATTACATTGCCAACACACAACTACTCCATGAAACCCGAAACTTCACAGTGATTACATTGCCAATACAGTGTAACTCACACCCCTCAGTAACCAGCCAGGATACGTAGTGATATTTCACACCCTCGGATATAGAGCCAGACACTCTCGCCTATGGTTTTCACACCGGTACATGGCGCAGCGTACGGTAATTAGCCGCCGCATAGTTGTTTTGGCATACGGTAATTAGTCGCCACTAGCCGATTTCACAAAACCTAGAATCATTTTGGAGCTCTCGCTCCTATACATATCAGCGTATGGTAATTAGCCATCACATTACTGTTTCGTAAAATACCTGGAACAATTACATATAACAATACATACCACACTTATTTGGTTTATGGAAAATCATATCATTTTCCAATTCAAGTATACAATTTATACAAATATGGATAATAGTCATCTTAATAATATAGTTTAAACAAAACCGACGATTTTCCAAACAAAGTAGAGATGATACTCGAAATTCCCAAATTTTTCCAAAAACTATAACCCAAAAATTCTGTATTTTACCCGATAGATTTTTCCAAATAAGTTACCAAAACATACATACAATCGTAGCCTACAAGCTTACCGATCCTGATTTCGAAAATAAACTGATATAAACTGAATCCCCTCACCACAACGCAAATTTCAACTAAGAACTCTACGGTCCCCAAAACTACGAACCGAGACCCCAAAACCTACAAACCACAATACAATACATGCTTACAATTCGTACTACTACACATATTCTAAATCAGAAACGAAAACCGAGCCTTACCTTGATTTTAGCCTGAAACCCAAAATTGCTCGAAACGAAATTTCGATCTGCTATAAACGTAGAGAATCCTTTCCTGATCCTCGCAGTAATGTCTGATTTACGAATCAGGCGACGAACGGCGAAGAAATCAAGAGAGAGAGAGAGAGAGAGAGAGAGAGCTTCGAGTTCTAGAGAGAGAGGGAGAGAAAATCAAGCTAACTTAGCTTGGAAGCAACCCTTTTGGATATTTATAGTCCTTTGACTCAGGTGAACTCGTCGACGAGTCTGCCATTGCCTTCGTCGACGAGACAGTGGCCTCATCAACGAGCCGAGGTTCCAGATTTTTCCAAAATCCCTTGGGATCTCCTCGTCGACGAAACACTAAATTTCGTCATCAAGAACAGAAGGGACTTCGTCGACGAACTCTAGCTTCGTCGACGAAGCTTGCCCAAATTACCACTTTACCCTTCTTTCGAATATTTAATCCATATACTATGGTTTAGGTTCTTACAACCTCCCCTCCTTACAAAAATTTTGTCCTCGAAATTTGCAATCTCTCATTGCAAACACATTCATACTACTACATACACACACACTCTGAGGTGAACCGACGGCCACTTATATGCAGCCTCGTTACGATATATATATACTCTAAAGAAAACAGCGGCCATTTATATGCAGCCCCGTTACGATACATACATACTCTAGAGAAAATGGTGGCCATTTATATCCAGCCCCATTATGATACATACATACATATGGACCATCTCTCTACCTCTCAAGCAGACTCACCGCCATCCACCAATGCCCTGCCTCCCCAGTCAACTAGAAGGTAGCGTACAAGACCTTCTACTTCTTCGCGCAGTGGAAGACTTCCAAAATCCTCTCGGTCTTCTCAACTCAGTCCTCCGCCACTATCAGATTAGGTCCTTCCGTAAATGTCGAAGGGTGCATGCGTGTGAACCTCTCAATGGTACACCCCACATCAGTAGGAGAGCTCTCACATCTCCTAACACTCCGCCCAATCTCTTGGATCACCTGTCACGCCAAACCACGAGACACATAAGGAGACTCATCACTTTCCGTCTCATTGGAGCCACTCTCCAAGTTATTATCCTTAGGCTCCATTCTGAAAACAGAATAGGAATCGGTTAGAATTCCTATATCGTACATAGTTAACACAACCATAGACTTAATCGTGTCAACTATTACTCTCACAGGTCTTAGCCTGCCCCGTCACACCGACACGAATCCATCAATGGTTTGCCTTGCCTTTACTGGAATCGTCATCCTAGGAAAAATACAGAATACTGCCGACAAATCCCATTCTAGCAACAGAACAACCCTCGACCAACACTACCCATTTCCTACATCCTATACTCTGGTATGTACACATCAATAGTCCTAACCAAGTCTACAAGACCTAATAACCTGGTTAGCTCTGATACCAAGTTGTCATGCCTCGAACCTACAAATGGGTCCCAGGTGTGAACATAGTAACCTAACCTGTCTCTGTATCAATTCAAACATACATTATACAATACAATAAGAGGGTCCGACCCCATGAGGTAGACGGATGCCCTATACACATACACATACACATCCACATCCATCAGTTATGCAGCGGAAAATGCTTCATTTATCTCTATAAAATACCATACCAGAGTCTGTATAAAGCTAGGATAGACGAACCCATACAATACTAAGTTATACAATCCCGTAAATATTGTACACACTCTAGGTGTCTACAAAACCATCACGACAACCCGGTTACAAAATCTCGTACCTAATCAAGTACTAATAGCAACTAATGACACCCCGCTTCCAATTCCTATGATGCTAAATACGGCTACCTGATGGACCTGAAAACATTGTACGTACATTCAGGGTGAGACATCTCTCAATAAGGAAGAAAGAAGGTTATATCAGTGTGTGACATACCAGTGTTATTTTACGCAAAACATAACACTATACAATACGATACAGTTTGAAAACATTTCCATACAGTTCCAGTATTTTCACAAATTCATTCCAGTACATACGATACCCAAAACATACGATCAGAATCGTCACACTAATACGTAACTATGCTATGAAACCCGAAACTTCACAGCAATTACATTACCAATACAATGTAACTCACACTAGTACGCATCTACTCCATCAATCCGAAGTTTCACAGCGATTACATTGCCAACACGCAACTACTCCACGAAACCCAAAACTTCACAGTGATTACATTACCAATACAGTGTAGCTCACACCCCTGAGGGACCAGCCGGGATACGTAGTGATATTTCACACCCTCGGATATAGAGCCAGACACTCCCGTCCATGGTTTTCACACCAGTACATGGTGCAGCGTACGGTAATTAGCCGTCACATAGCTATTTCGGCATACAGTAATTAGCCACCACTAGCCGATTTCAAAAAACCTAGAATTATTTTGGAGCTCACACTTCTATACATATCAGCGTACGGTAATTAGCCGTCATATAGCTGTTTCGTAAAATACCTAGAACAATTACATACAACCATACATACCACACTTATTTGGTTTATGGAAAATCATATCATTTTCCAATTCAATTATACAGTTTATACAAATATGGATAACAGTCATCTCAATAATACAGTTTAAACAAAACAAACGATTTTCCAAACAAAGCAGAGATGATACCTGAAATCCCCAAATTTTTTCGAAAACTGTAACCCGAAATCCCCAAATTTGCGTAAAATAACACTGGTATGTCACACACTAATATAACCTACTTTCTTCCTTACTGAGAGATGTCTTACCCGAAAGAGTGAGTCTAGTTGCCTACAAGTTAGTCTTACCACTGATTTTATCCGGAACTCATGACGTATTCCATGTATCTATGTTGAGGAAGTACGTCACAGATCCCTCCCACGTGATTAGTTATGAGGCACTAGATTTGGGTGATACCTTAACCTATGATGAAGTGCCCGTTTAGATCCTAGATCATAAAGAACAGGAGTTACGCATTAAGAGAATCCCACTAGTAAAGGTACTTTGGAGGAACCATGCAGTTGAGGAAGTTTCATGGAAGCTAGAAGAGGAAATGCAATGGAAGTACCCGCATCTTTTTAGTGGAGTCTGGCATTAGCTAAACAGGGAAGATAATAGTTCAGGTAAGAATTCATTGTATGTAAATAGATTTTGTGTAGGTTAATTAGTTGAATGTAATAGTTTTGTGTTTTGAATTATTTTAGGAGAGTTTTCTTTTATGTGATTAATTAGAATCTCCTAGAACCGTGTATGTAACCACGGTATTCCTCCGCCCTAAGTGAGGGTAATTAATAAAATTGCAGTGAGTTTTCCTCAGAGATTGGTATATAACATAGATAGCAAATTTCGAGGATGAAATTTTTATAAGAAGTGGAGAATGTAGAGACCCGGAAATATAAATAATAAGAAAAAATAAAGAAAAATAGGAAAATGGTTTAGTGCGGACTAAACCGTCGACGGTTTTGGGGAGTGCTCAGAAAATCGTCGATGGTTACGTTTTACCGTGGCCAAGTTAAGGGTAAAACAGTAAAAACTGATTTAGTTAAAGACCAAACCGTTGATGATTTTCTAAGAGCCCAAGAAAACCGTCGACGGTTTTGTCGTGGGACAGAGACCTATATAAGGGCTGCATATCATTTTTCTTTTAAAAATACAAAAGCTCTCTCTCTTACAAGGCTGCGAATCCTCCCTCTCCCTCTCTCTCTCTCTCTCTCTCTCTCTCTCTCTCTCTCTCTCTCTCTCTCTCTCTCTCTCTCTCTCTCTCTCTCTCTCCCTCTCCTCATTTTCTCACTCCAAACAACTTCAATCAATGATCAGACACTGTTTTTAAAGCCTAGCGGTGATCCTCATTAAGTTAACTGGGATAGATTCGTGTTTTGAAGATCCGAGGTGTGACAACCTACTTATTTTACCATTTTTTTCCATGATAATAAAAATCAATACAATAAACCTAGCAAATCGTAATCAACTTGAACTCATGGGTACCACGGATACATCAGAAACACAATACGGAAACCTAAGTAGCAGGAAACATAAAATCATATAAATCTCAAAGTACCATTTAATACAATACCAGAGTTTACTACAACCATCATATAGATATACACATCTCAAAAGTATCCAAAATAGTCCTCGGGTCTCCACCCAAAAATCTGTCTGACCCTAGCAAATACTTACACTTCAGAAAGGGTAGATCAACTATAACTATCTCTACAGAGCTTTATCCGCTCTCCTATCTAGGGCTCCTGAAATGTTCATATAATTTGGGGTGAGACACCTCTCAGTAAGGGAAATAAACTAATACCAATGTGTAGCAACATGAGTACTTTCGTGTTATACATAAAAGCATACATAAGCATATTTAGTAAAATTGTTTGTATCATTTCTGGGAAAAACATGTATAATCATAGCATGGTAGAACATACTAGATTTCCATAAGCATCATTCATATCATATAATAATAATAATATAAAACCACTCTGGTAGGTTAGCTGGCTAGTGTCATGTCTTACCCCCACATAACTAGGTTGTGTAGCCCGAAGGCGGGACCTAACAATGGGTGGCCGACCACTGTCAAGTCAAAATAAACTTTTGTAAGTACGATGGGTCTGCCAGACCTAGTCTGTACACCAGGGGCGCCAACACTTCAATAAACCACATCGACTATCCATCCTCACGCTGCCCCGTATGACAGTGATAACACAATATCATGATGATCATGAACACATAACTACGGTACCGTGCATGTGCAAGCCTAAACCAAGTCAACCAAGTTCTGATAACATATAACATATTTCAAATTGTGATACATTGCTATTCCTTAATATTAATTGTCATTTCAATATCATCATATCACATTTCATATATATAACATGAAAATCATCGGCCTTTACGCCAGTATTTTGTATTTTATCAATCACGACCCATACGCTGTATCACATATCAATAAGAGGTTCGGCCCGTGCGCCGGCATATCATATAAATGGCTCAACCCGTACACCGACATATTATATAAAAAGCTAGGCTCGTACGCTGGCATATCATGTGAGAACATCCTCGGCCTGTATGCCGGTATATCATATAGAACTCTCAACTCATACATCGGTATATCATATAAAAACTTTAGGCCCATTCGCCGGTTTATTATTATAAAACTCTGTATCATTTAACATTTTCCCAGAAAATAGTAATTCATATTAAATTCTACTCATGCCACACATAATGGATATTACGTATATTTAAAACATATCATCATTTACAACAGTATTTTCCCAAACATAAAGCATATATATATACATATATTTTCATAAAACGACTAGCTTAGTTTATCCTCTTACCTGATTCCTAAAAAACCCCTAAAACAATCAGTCTTGCACCCGCAGGGTTCCCTATTCAACACCCTGAAATCAAGATCTCCCAAAATAGAAATTCAATATTTCTACGCGTACTACGTTTTCTACAATTGTAGGGAAGACCAAATACTGAATAAAAGTCTTACCCTGAATGTGGGATGAAATCTAAACTAACTCCACCGATGATCCACTCTAGCAGATTTGTAGAGAACTTCCCCAGGAGTATCGTGGTGGCTTCGGATCGTCGATCCGGCGAAGAACGGACCCAGAAATTAAGCGAGAAGGGGTAGAAGCTGAAAAGGAGAGAGAGGGGGAGTTTCTGCGTGAAAAAATCAGCTGTAAAATCACGTTTAGGGCTATTTATACACTGGCCTTCGTCAACGAGCCACGTTACCTCATCGACAAGCCACGTCACCTCATCGACGAAGTCAAGAAGGACGTTCGTCGACAAAATTCAGAATCACCAAAACCCCTCTAGGTATCTTCTCTTCGACGAGACACGTCCCCGTCGACGAGCCCCCCATATGTGCTTGTCGACGAATCCCCTGTGTTCGTCGATGAGACCCTGTTTAATTTCCCAATTTTAATTATTTTCTCTCCTTCTCCCATTATTAAATTATGAAAATTATCCGAGTCTCTACACTAGGAACCACTCCAAAACCAGGGTAAGGAAGTTGATTATAGTGTTGATTGGAGGTTTAATTGATTTAATGGGTGTGTGGGCCTAGGAGTGTGAATATGAACATAATTCTGGGGTTGAACTGATTGAACTTAGGTTTGTGAATACAAGGGATTGTGTGAATGCCGCATGTATGAATTAAGATTCCTACGTGTGTTTTCTAGGAAATCAGGTACGAGAATAAGTTAAGGCAGTTAATTTCAGAAATTTTATCAATTAAAGTATAACATGTGTTGATGGGATTTTAGCATATGACTTTCTGGATATTACAGAATATAAAATTTAGAGTATGGAATTTTGATTTTTTTTTTTATGTGTTATATATTTGTGAAAATTCAGAAATTTGGGTTACAGGAAAGTTTTATAAATGAAATGTATTATTTTCATATAGCAAGAAAATATAGTTTTATCCGTACAGATCATAGTATATGAGTTTCATTTAAATTGTGTGACATGAGAAATATTAGGTATAATACAGAGGTTTAATATAGGATTCTATATAGCTTTTTTCAGAATCATGATTTAACAGCTTTTACAAGAACCATGATATTACAGCTTACATAGAACCATGGTATCACAGTTATTACAGTTATTAGAGAATCATAGTAATACAATTATTAAAGAATCATGGTATTACAGTTTATACAGAATCATGGTAAAACAGTAATATATACAGTATAATATTATACAGTATTAGAACCCTGATGGACCAAAACAGATTACAGAGCACAGTACCGTAGCTAATACAGTATAGATAGTGCAACCACACATCTCAGGTAGAGTATGGTGTTGACAGTCAAATATGCCTCATATAAGAGTAGAGAAGCTCCCTGGAAGTCCGGAACAGGTTGAGCAGACCAATCGTACTACAGACATATTATAGCTTGACTTAACCAACTTAACCTGTTAGGCCAGTCATGGTTAAGTCTAGCTTATGGACCACACAACCTGATCATGCGAGGTTAATTCATGATTACAGTTATCCATCCATGGAAGTTTTCATAGTTATATATATAGATTCACAGAGAACATGAATTATATAATACAGCTAAAAGTGTGTTCAAATATAAAGTTTATTTTAAATGGCATAGGTGTGAGTTACGGTATGTATTTACATTCAACTGATATCTAAATTACAGCTTAATTAATAGTTAAGTTATGTTATGTATATAAAACTCATTTGCTACACACTGGTAGTAACTTATTCCGTCTTACTGAGAGGTGTCTCATCCCAGAATTTAAACATTTCAGGTAATCCGGATAGACGAGCGGAGCGAGCTCCAAGATAGAGGAAGTGTTGGTACCGCCTTAGATTTAGGGTGAGTATTGAGCTGAAGAGTGGAACTATGAGTAATCCCTTTGAGTTTCTTTTGTGGTTTTTTTTTTTTTTGGAAATGTACACGTATACTTACGGAAACCGTAGGACTCTGGTATTGTATATAAAGTTTGGGTGTTTATGTCTTCCACTGCTTAGATAGTACATTTATGGACAGGTAGGTTCAAAATGTTATTATGAATATTATTTTATATATATATAAAAAACGTCTCGAAATTACTACCATTTTATATATATATATATAAAATGGTAGTAATTTCGAGACGTTACATGGAGCCCATCAATTAGGACTTATTATTGGAAGTAATTTATCAGTTTGGGAGGACCAATGTGGCCCTCCTAGAAAACATAAGTTTTTTTTCCCTAGAAGATGACTCTTATATTGCTTTCAACCCTATTTATTTGAGAGCAAAAAATTGCAAATAGAACTCTAAAGACTAAAGAAACTACAAACAAAAATCCAAAAGTTGCATAAATCTAATTACACAAATTAAGCTAAATATACATAATAATTACTATTAAAAAAAACAAATTTGGATTTAGGAACCGTCAATCTCTTGACCTTGTTCTTTGAAGTTATGTTCCCACAATCACCGTTACCCTCTTGGATCCCCCTCATCACTCTTCTAACATGTAACCATAAACTAAACCATGAAAAATGCAATAACTCCATAATCCCATGCCATGTGTAAACCATTTGTTCATTTGTTTGTTTGGATCAAGGATTTATGTGAAAAAAAAAAAAAAAATTAATTTTCTATTACATTTTTTCTCTTTATCAAATAATATAAAAATGAAAAGTTGTTCAAATAAACTTAAAAATACAAAGAAAACAAAGTTAATGACATGAAAGTAATATGTTTGTTCATTGATTTATTTCGTATTTATTTTCTTTCACTTGATCATCAGATAAAAAAAAGTGAATTCTTTCATATATTTTCATTTTCCTAATATTTTATAAATTTCAAATGAAACCCTAAATTTATTTCCCCTCCAAAACAAATTATAGTTAGGAAATTTTAACTATATATATATATATATATATATATATATATATTTAAGGCCTATTTGGCTATGGAAAATAATTTTCATTTTTTGTTTTTCATTATAAAAATGCAAACTCATTTTTTTTTTGGTTTTTAAAATTTATGTGACAATAAAATAAAATAAAGAATTTTTTTTGTTGCCAAAAATATTTTTCGTTTTTCATTTATTGATTTAGAAAAAAATTATACATTGTTCTTCAATTTTCAAAAATAATACAAGAAAAAGATTTATAAAATAATATCCAAGACAAATATAGAAAATTGAAAAACTGTGAGGCATTTTTTGTAATTATTTGGCAATTAGAAATAGAAAATATAGATATTTTCCACAAGTGAATAACTAAAATTTTTATTGTTTTCTATTTTATATATATATAAATGTTGTTGAGGGCTGCTTAGTTGTTTGAAAACATTTTCATTTTTTGTTTTTAGTTTTCTTAAAAATTGCAAAAATTCCAGCTTATTTTTTAGCTTTTGAAGATTTGTATTAAAAAAAGAAGATAAAGAGTTTGTTTATTTGTGCAAAATAAAAAAAATTTAAAAAATTTTTAGATTCAAACTAATTGCAAAAAATATTTTTTTATAATTTAAAAAATATTATATAAATTAGTATTTGAAATCATAGATTTTAAAATTTGGATTTAAATTTATGTGAATTTGTAATAAGCTCACTAAAATTTTATATCATATTCTATCATAATCTACATAAATGATTTGGATTTCATGCTCTCAAATACAAAGTGAAAAATCAAAAATCTAGAAAACAATAAAAATATTTTTTTCAACTTTTCTATACAATTTCTTGCAAATTGAAAATAAATTTATAATTATTTTAAAAAACAATTTTCACAATTAAAAAGAGTCTAAATTTTAATATTATTATTTTTTTACTTTTAAAAATATGAATGTTGTAGAATTGATAAATAGTTAACTTTTTTTTTTGCAAATTTTTTAAAAATATAAATAAAAATAAAAACTGTTTTTCACAACCAACCTTAGTTTTTTCCCTATACCAAAAAAAAAAATTAAAAATTAAAATTTAAAAAATTTAAAAAAAAAAAAGAAAAGAAGTGAATGTAGTTAAATATATAGCTTTTACATAGCTAGCGTGGATAAACTTCCTTATTATATTTAAATTAGAATTAATGGCGGTTAAATATTGAATTCTGTCAAAGTAAGAACAACGTGGCATAATCATCAAGTTGTTGTAGCTTCAAGTCCACCTAATAATTATCCCCTTTATATCAGTAGCATTGGTAGATGAAATGGACATATATATATATATAGTAATCAAATACAGGAAATGTTAAGATTTACTTAATGAATCGAAATCAAACGTATTCATACAGCCCAGTTTTTGTATTGAATCACAAGGAAGATGACCTGCATTGCCAGTATCAAAAATAGAAGCAAAACTGCTTCTTATGCCACTTTGCCTAGGAGCGAGTATGATCGATGCAATATCTGTAGTCGTATTTTTGATGCATGTTATGAAGTCGAACTCAAAAACAAATCAAAAGAAATGGGACGATAGATTTTCACTAATCCAAACTATAGCTTCTCAGCTACTTGTGGGGGAAAAATCCTGGGCTGTTGTGTTATGCATTCCAACTTGTAATCTCTGTAAGCAGCACGGACAAAATTTGGCAGCATAATTTTGACACCACATCTTTAGAAGAGGTGGTTCCTGAATGCAAGTACCATTTTGGGTGATAAGAGCAGAACAAATGCTAATATCGAACCAAAAAACAGTTTGATAGCATATCTCATAGGATCACTGTCTTCTTCTTCAGAAATGCTCCTTGAGGTTGACATGGCTGCTGCTGAAGGCAGAGCTTCTATCACTGCATCTGCCAGATCTGTGATGAAGGAAGAGGTGCAGCCCAGAGCAGGAACGCGGCCCCAATTCTTAATGCCAGATTCAAGGGCCAAGTGCTTGTACTCCATATCAATCTCTTCAAGAGTCTCAATGTGCTCACTCACAAAACTGGAGTTTGGAACAAGTAAAAACTTCATCAGCAGGGTCAAATTACGCATAATCACCTAAAATGTTCTTGCTAAATTCAAGAATAAAATATTTATATGAGTTTTATAGTAAATATGATGCATTGACAATAAAAACAAATACACAGACACCATAGACAATGCCATTTGAGAGCTGTTATGGTTAGGCTGATTAAAGAAGGCCTAGTGATTAAACCGTGTTTTAAAGAATAGTCTAAGCCACCTCATTCCCCTGTTTCAATGCAATGTATTAATTGCAAGATTATGAATTTTCTGATAGAATGCTTTTCCCATTCAAAGCATTTTTAAAATTGATATCTTTATCCCCACACTAACTCAACAAGAAATTATTAGGCAGCCTAGCAAAAGAGTTTTCCACACACAACTTAGTATTTTTGGGGTGATAGGAGAGGTTAAAGTCTCATAAACAAACCAAGGTGGAGCAATGCCCATATGGTCACTGCAATTAAAGGTCCATTTCCCTGAGGAAAGGAGATTAGATTTGTGGGTCAAATATGTAGTTAAGACTTAGAGCTACAAGCCAGCCAGCACATCTGTTGCATTTTCTGAAGGTAATGCTGGATTAACAAAAAATCAGTCTGAATGAGTTGCCCACATTTTTGGATTAGGCCAAAATTTAGATGTGTATTTGGAGTTCTGCCTTTGATCAGCCCACCGGAGGTGACACAATCATTTTCATCATTTAACTTCATAATAATACCCAGGTCCTTTGCAAGCCTCGACCCTTGTAAGACTCCATAGTTCATATTGACAATTGGAACATTCACCAAGATTGACTACAAAACCTGAGATCTAGTCTCAATTGGAATCTCAAATGAGACCAGGCGCATGTTACACTTTGAACAAACCATCAACATTTAGTTTTAATCAATTATTTGGAAGATGAATTCAGGAAACTAATCGCTCTATTTTCAAGGATTCTGTGCCATGATTGGTGCTTTTTTGAGATTTCAGCTACAACATTGATGACTATTTGCCTGTGTTTTGTCAGGTAAACAGTCGCAGGATCAAAGATGCACCCACACCTTGACTTCTTCATTTCTCCAGCACACAATAGCAAATGAAGGGTACCTTTGCCTTATCCACCTTCAGATTCAGGTCAAACCATTACTGAAAACCGTTCAGAGACTTTGTTGTAGATAAGTGTGCCAAATAATATTAGAGCAGGGGGGCAGTCCCTAAGGGCATCAAGGACATTCTCACATTGATTCCCACAAATTTCATATTGATTTACATTCTCACACTGATTCCCACAAAGTTCACATACATTGATTCCCACAAAGTAAGTATTCAATTTAAGGAAGAAGAGTATTCTTCTTCCGTAGGGCAGTGCATTCAGAACTTTGATAGCTGGTGTTCCCCTGAGAGATCAGCTCATAGGCAGATCTGATTGAAAACTGACCATCAGAAGTACAGGACCATATAATCTCATCTTGGTATTTTTCCTTCCCACAGGAACTTTATTATAGAATATAGGCTTGGAGAATTTGAAAATTCCAATCACCCTCTTGAATAAATACAGCAACCCTCTCTGGAAGAACAGGCATCTGGATAGGATCCATCCAGAGCCTAATAGGAGCTTGTCACTCTACCATTTGAATCGAAAACAAGGCCATCTCTCAACTATCCAGCCTTTTTTTCTTTTTTTCTTTTTTAACTCCATTAAGAATGATCTAACAGAAAGGGAAGTCTTCGGTAACGACATACTTGCCATTGACAATCCGTGTCAATAAATCACAGACCTGAATAATTTCCAAGCTAGCTTAGATAGGAAATCTGCATTGACAAGTTCATCTTTCTTAAATCCAGTTCACCAGCTACTTCAGCCAAACAAACAATGTCCCATTTAATGAGACAAGGCTTCAAGCTATTATTGGTATGTCCCCAAAGAAAGCTCCTTTGGATTCCATCCAACTCTTTACATGTTCTAAACGAAGGATATCAGTTTGCATTGTATAATAAGGAATTGAAGCAATTTAGGATTGACTGAAGCCATTTAGAATTAGAGTAAGACTACTGTTTCTGCCATTATCAGTTGATCTGATTTCCAAAATGTTGGTTTGTCTTGGGACTTTGTTCAGGACTTCATTGTAGGTATCCCAAGAATTTTTTAGCGAATTACAGGCTTGCAACTACTCCTAGGTACTTACCCTGATCTGTTGTAAGAGGAATCTTGATTACTTGATGAATATCCCCTGCTAGGCTTCTAGGGGTATTTTTGACATGAAAATCCTTGAATTCTGAAAATTTATTCTATGACCAGATAACAAGCAGAAATTGTCAAGGCAATCCAAAATCACCTGACCTCGAGTCATGGAAGCTTCCAAAAACAGAATACTTCCATCAATGAACAAGTGATGTTTCATGGATGGACCATTTTTTGACAGGTTGAAAGGTTTCCGTGCACCCTTGGGCTATGATATTTGAGAATCCAAGCTAAACACAATATATATATATACTATGATATTTGAGAATCCAAGCAAAACACAAAATAATATATAGAGAAAGAGGGTTCCAGTGCCTTAAAACCCCTTTTAGGATAAAACTGGTTGGTTCTCTCCCCATTCCATAATACCTCCATGGACGGGCAGGATATCCGAAACATTAAAAATTTTTGCCTAACAGCAGAAAAACCCAACCCTGCAAGAATCTTTTTGATAAAGAACAATTAATTCTCTCATAAGCCTTCCATAAATCAATCTTCCAAATCATAAACCCTTCTTCCCTTGTGCTTGAAAGTATGGTGTCTCCTAGGCCAATATAATTTTATTACTAATCTGTCTGCCTGGGATGAAGCTATTCTGTGTTGGACCTACGACTGTATAAGGCTATGACGTCTCCATTATTGGAGGACCCCTGTTCACTGACACTTTAGAGAGAGTCTTACAAAGAACATTAAATGGAAGAAGGATTTCAGACTTGAAGGATCAGAGTAATATGAGTATCAATGAGACCTTCAAGGATGGTGCCTGCACAAAAAAATATCCTTAAGAAAATTAGTCACCTTTGAAAACCAGTGTGATAAAATGCTGTTCAGAAACTATCTGGGCTTTGGGGCCTTAAAACTGCCAAGACAAAAATTTGCATCCTTGGTATCCTTATCCAAGGCAGGAGAAAAAATTATTCTATAAATGTAGAGGAGTAGTAGAGAAATGGGACTCGAACCAATCTCCTATCATTTGGTTGTCGTCAGTATAAAGTTTGACATGATAGTCATTGACCAAAACTAACAGCAGCTCCTTAACATGAATCCAATTCCCAGCATCATCCTTCAAAACATGAATCCAGCTTCTCCTTCTTCACACAAGAGCAATTGTGTGAAAATATGTTTCCCCTCACCAGTGGCTATCCAATTGGCTCTAGACTTTTGAAACCAATACAATGTTTCTAGTTTAAGATTGAACTCATTTACCAAGGTTTTTTCCAAGTTCTTTAAAGGGCTACTCCTGAAGCCCAAAGTCAATCCCAGCATCATCCTTCAAAACATGAATCCAGTTTCTTCTTCTTCGCACAAGCAATTGTGTTAAAATATGTTTCCTGTCACCACTGGCTATCCAATTGGCTCTAGACTTTTGAAATCAATACAATGCTTCTTGTTTAAGATTGAACTCATTTACCAAGGTTTTTTCCAAGTTCTTTAAAGGGTTACTTCTGAAGCAAAAAGTCATTTGAACCCCTTTAATTTTTGCAAAAAGGTTCTTTTAACTATATTAGAATACTGCTGAATGCTGTGCTGCTCCAGTCCTTGAGCATGTATTTTAGCAGTTCCATATTAGGTAGGTGACCTTCCAAATTCACCAGTGTTCCTCAGGAAGTCATTATGGAAAAACCAAGCAACTTCAAATCTAAAAAGAAGACTCGGAACAAGTGTCTGAAAACCATCTAGATAATGAGAATTGGGCAATGATTTGATCTGGTTCTGGGCAAATGTTGGACTACTGCTTCCTGGAACTTCTCCAGTCTGGAGTAGCATAAACTTTTCTAATCTCTGCCTAGTCCTGGGAAGACTTCCCACATATTTTGACCAGGCAAAGCCTGGGACTTGAGAAGCCTCAGTCAAACAGATTGCAGTATTGTATGCATCTTTGAGGGCCTCTAAATCCTGCAAGATTAAAAAGGATTCAGCCCCTTGTCTCCCCAGAATAAGAGAGCTCATTGATATCACCAAAATGTAGCCAAGGAAGCTGGCTGCTCTCCAAGATACCCATCAATAGACGCCAAAGATGCTCTCTTTCCCTAGCATAATGACTTGCATAGATAGAAAACTGTAACCATTGATCTCCACCTGCCCCTTTTATTAGGGCATTAATTACCTGTCTGGGCTTAGATATAATATCGATTCATATTTCATCTTTATTCCATAAGGACTGGACACCTCCGGAGAACCCCTCTGCATCTATAATCAGAGTGAAAAATAAAAAAGCCAATACTATTATTGAAATTTTGCACCCTCTCCCCTATGATCATAGTTCTATGTATCAACAGAGTTGGCCTATGCCAGAGGACCAGATCTTTAACCCAACAAAGAAAATGCACCCTAACAGCACCCCTGGCTAATACAGGGTCAAGCGCTATCCAACTTGCAAGCTTCTGAGAGGAATATCTGCTGGTGGATGGGTATTATAAAGGCTTGTCTATTGACCAGTCCCTGACTTAGTCCAATTGACTGACCCTTAGGTTGGACCACAGGCATTGGAGGCCCAGACTTCAATGATCTGCTAATGGGGGCTATAATTGAGCTGGATGGTCAGACTTAAATTAGGAGTTTAACAATGAAGTCAGCTACTGTGAAGCTAGGGGGCTCTTCCACATCCTCAACCTTATCCATTAGGACATCAAAGGATGACGGTTGCCCATCTGCTGCTGAGAAACTCTTCTGTATATGTGTCCGCACTTGCACATGTAAATTGACCTGCTACCATCAGCGACACCTAGCACAACCACCCCTATAGCTACAGGTGTCCACTTAAACACCTGCTTGATCTCGTGAGGAATTGAATACAGGATGCTCACGTTGATGGCTCAATCCAGAGCATGCCCTTACCATTGGGCTACATTGGAAGAGGTAAACATTACTAATATATTGGAAAAACCAAACTTCATTTTATTGCTTGCTGCAGAGCTTACGATAACTAACATAATATGCTGATGAAAGAACTTCCAACAATACTGACCAATGGCTCCTACTGGATCTCAAAACCAAATTCCAAGACCTCCATAACACACGAGCCTCCATTTGCCCCAGTCAATTATATGATTATTCATCCAACGGGTTGAAATTTCATGAGCATCCAATTTGCACAATCGTAATGAGTCATAATTTGACATATCAACCAAAAGGAAGGAGACAACAACCATGCAAATTAAGTTTTATGCTTACAATCATGACAAGCAAAGCATAAGTTTAAGGTACAGCCCTCGAGCTCAAAAAGACAACAAGCCACGCAGACCTCCCACAATTCACAAAAGGCATTAAAAGTTGAGATCTAGCAAAAATATTTTCTAAAGCCAAGCAATAAATCCACTCAAAGTATCTCCATGAAACATTATTTATGATAGAGTTAAGTCCAATAATTATGCAAGAACAGCACCTAAAAGATATTGGAATAATGGTAGAAACATGACATTCCAAGCATTATGCAAAACAGACCAGCACAATAAATAATTGCTAATCAACTGTCTATGACTTACCTTACTGGAACAGCCAGGAGACTCTTCACTCCTTTCTGGCCAAGTTCTACAAGAACTTTGTCAGTGTAGGGCTTCAACCATTCTACAGGCCCAACTCGACTCTGGCATTAAAAATTAAATAGCGAGTTGAGTGACATGAAAATAGCCAGCTGTATCCTCTCTTTTTTTTTGGGGGGGGGGGGGGGTTTATCTTTCTATTTTTGAGTTTGGGCAGTGCTGCTAGTTAGGTTGGAGTGTGCAGACAGCAGCCCAAGTTGGTGACAGGAATAATAAAAAGCTTAGAAATTGAAGTTAGGACTTAAGAACATATTTCATAGCCAACCTGATAAGCAAGGGTATGACCATTGTCAACCCCTCTGGCTTTCAACTCCTGCATAATCAAGCAAATGCACTCTTCCATCTGATCTTTGTATGGATCTCCTGCATCCTCAACATAACTGACAGGTACTCCATGGGCACTGAAGAATATCATGACCTAGAATTTTGTAACACAATTAAGCAAAACATTCACCGCGGGACCAAACCAAATAAAGTTCCCAGACATAAAACTTTCAAGATATATTGTTCTTATGAATCAAGAGAACCATGTCAAATAAGTCAATGCAAGATCATCCACCTCATCAGGCTTAGAAAAACTCTCTAGCTCCTTCTCGATCAAGTCAGCCATAGACTTAATATAACCTTCTCGTTGATACCAGGACTGAATAATGGATACTGGCAGTCTTGACAAATATGGATCTTCCCTGATAGACAACTCATGCAGAAAAATGGATTAGATGGACAAAAACGTTGAATTACATACAGTGGAAAATAGAATATACAAACTAATACAAGATTCACCTGAAGATTCTTTCGAGAACTCGGATGCTAGATCCAGTAGTGGAGATTGAAAACTGAGGATAAAGTGGCAGCACAACAAGTCTTGTAATCTTATCCCTCTTAATCTGCAGTGAGTGATCAAGTAATTTCAACCAGAAATTGATGATGGATGAGAAACATCTGATTATAATACTAATAATAAATTAATGTTGATAAGGAAATTAATGTTGACATGTTATCATCATCAAGTGCGCAATGAGGGCGAGGATGCCATTAAACCAGCAAGTACTTTGAATAAACTCTTTGATGAAATAAATATGATACACTCGTCTCCACCCCCAGAAAAACTGAAAGTAGGGGCCAGGAGGCCACTAAATCAAGATGCAGTTTGAATGGATTTTTATGCAGAATGTACATGGAGGCCATCTAGCATCCGTGCTCTAAGTTGCAGATACATAGGAGACAAAATTGTTCTTTATAAATACAAATCATGGCACACTTGAACATCAGCTCAGCTAAAAATGCAGATTAGTGTTTCATTAGTTAGCATATTGCATCCAGATGTATATGCCAAAGAACATACCAGCTACCATAACCAAGTGATCTCTGACGTTGTGCACTTCTATATGGCACAATTTAAAACCACCCAGGTGGTTGGACTGGGCTGGAGGCCCAATCCAGGTTATACACCGAAGAACCAATTATGCACAAACTCAGGGTCTCCGTCACCAACTGGGACGCAATTTAGTGGCTTCCTCAATTAAGGATGGTGCATCCAACAATAGTGTGGCTAGCCTTCCAACAGTTGCCCTTGCTCAGACTATTTTGTTAATGACAGCAGAAAAATCAATAATTTGCGCATTCTCAAAATTGGAAATCAGAGAGAATTTTCAAAAGATCAGGCTCATAAATTGGCTAGTTTCAAAAGCATTCATAAAATTTGATGGAATGGTAAGCTAAAGGCCTTACTTTTAACTCATTTTATGGCACACACACAGGAAAAATGCACTTGCACAGACTGCATTTAAATACCAATTTTTCAGACCAAAAATTAGATTGTATTAGAGAATAAAGTTCAGAATTGAAGCTCAAAATTTAGGGGCCGTTTGGTATCACTGTCAAAAATTAGAGAAACTAAAACCAAAAATCAGAAACAAAAACTAAAAACTAGAAACCAGCAACCTATTTGGTTAACATTTATAAAACTAACACAAATTAAAAAATTAATTAAAAATGCTGATTTTTATCTTTAAATCAAAATATTATAAAAAATGATTAAAATAATAAAATTACAAATAATACACATTAAAAATTACTATAATAAAATAAAATTTATTATAATTATTTTACTTAATTGTTCTACTTTCAAGGCTTAGTTTACAATAAAAATTTTATTTGACATAACAATTGAAAAATAGTAAAAGTATCTTGTAATTGGCTTTATTATTATTTTTTGAAATTTATGTATATTTTTCTTTTAATTATATTTAAGTTCATATGATCATTTAATTTTGATTTTAATTTATAAGTGTATAAAATGAATAATTTAATCCAAAAACACTATTTCTAGATATTAAAATTTCTGCCAATAGGTTGCCAAAATAATTGAAAATCATAAAATCTGATTCTTCAGTTTTTTGACAAACAGCTGAAAACTGGCAACAGGATTTAAAAACTGACAACAGAAACAAATGCATTTTTATAATCTATTTTTCACTGTAAAGAAATAGAAATAGAAAACAAAAAACAGCAACAACATCAAACAGACCCTTAGCATTTCAAAATTTAAGGACCCACCTGCTGAACAGCTTCTTCAGTAAATGGGTGCCAGTATCGCATTCCAACATAGATGTTTACGGATTTTTTCTTTGCTTCCAAAGCCCTTTTAAGTGCATGTGCCTGCAAAAAAGGTTGCTCAAACTATTGACATACAAAATAACATACAAGCCAGGCATCCAAAAAAGTAAAGAAAAAAAAAATATTAGCATACAGTCAAAACCATGGTAGTTTCTTTTTATTTTTTTCAGAGCAAGCATAATAATTGCTATATAGGAACCCTCCTTACAAGAAAAATACAAAACATATCAAATAAAAGAATATGTCACTACCTGCTCATCAGTAATTTTTCGCAATGGTGAGCCACCTCCTATTGCAGCATAACCTTCCTTACTCTTCGGTGCTCGAAGCACAGAAATTAGTTGTGCCAATGGCCGCTGAAGAAATCGAAACAACCTGGGGAGGCGAATTATATCCTGTATCAAAGCATTAAAGTCACTAACTCACTAATGCAATACTAAAAGCTAAGAAGTTGTGATGCGCTTCTGTTAACACAGATGAAGGCAGGGGAAATAAAACAACAACAACATACCGGATCTGCAAATAAATTGAACAAAAATGGTCGAACATCATGAAGTGTCTCTGGTCCTCCAAGGTTCAAAAGCAATACTCCAACTTTTTCCTCTGCAACATGTGTTTGAGATTCTAACGAGCTTCCACAATATTTGTGCTCAACTGGATTTCTCTTCAGAATGGGACCAAGATGCGAACCCCTTAGAGTGCCAGATCCTTCATAAGTTGCATCACCAGATGAAACCACAGACATTTGAAGAGCAGAATTATCAAATTCTCGTGGTCTTTCGGAAGAGTGGCAGTGCACAGACATGAAAGGTCTCGTTTGAGGGCATGACCTGCCAATAACAAATGGAAAAACATGGAAACTTAACTTGAAATATATTAACACTCAAATATTCTGATATAACATTTACTGTGCAACAAGAATTGTCATCCTCGGTAGAATTTATTATAGTTCATCTGTCACCCAAGATAATAGAAAGGTTTCTAGGAGTATATCACTCCAAAAAAAAATCAAGTTTATATGACATTTGCAATTAACAATGATTATATGTATTATCCTTTTAGTTCAAGGGCCCATTATGTAAGTTCCACCACAGCAAAATGCAATTGAGATAAATGCTGTTATCCAATTCACACATTTTGACCTAGAACCCTCAACTGAAACTCCTCAACATGAATTACTTGCTGCAAGTTTACAAATGAAAATGGTAGAGTACCATTTTTATGGTAGCATCAACCGCATCCTTCACATCATTCATAAGAAGTTCGCCACGAATTTCTTTTAGGGGGAGGGGGAAAAAAAAATAAGAAACGACTGTCGTGTTCTTGAATGGTGGATTGATTACTGTATCAAGAACATATAACAGACGATTCCGCTGAATGAAACAGCACAAATTCAACCAGACAGACTGAACACCGAATCACAAAATTCTTAACATGACCAATATATTACAAAATTAAATGCATAAAAATTTCCAAAGCTTCTATATCATCATAACACAAAATAATCCAAGCGCTTACATAGAACATTTATAACTAGAATTGGAGGTGTTTGAACCAGGGATCTTGATATGGGGAAGAACGCCGGAGCTTGCTGTTGCCTCCATGTCTTCAAACCTTGAAACCTCTCAGATTCGGAAGAATTGTTGATATGCGTGTGCAAGGGAGAGATTATAAAGAAGAAGTACTTAAAATGAAAATGGGGTTTCCGTGGCCCTTGCAAAATTTTGGGTTGTCAAGAACCGTAGAGCGATGAAAATAATGGAGTCAAAGTTGAACAACTCAACCCAACGCCCCCACCAACTCTCTCTCCAGTCTCCCAGAAAGCGTAGAAGCCCCCTTCGCCGCACTCTCCCTGTTCTTGAAAAATAAATAAATAAATAAAAGGGTTCAAGATAAATATTTTTTTCTTTTAAAAAGTATTAAATGAACTTAGTGCATTGTCATAATTTTAAGTGAAAATTACGAATTTTTTTATTTAAATATTATTATAATTTTTAGTAATAAAGATAACGATCACTAAATATTATTTTAGAAATTTTTCAACTTTAATAAAAAAAAATGGTATTTTCACTTTATATTAATAGAAATAACTCATCTCTCAAAATTATAAGATCAACTAATTTGTTGTTATTATAGTTATAAAGAATCATAGTAAATCGGTAGAAAATATGAAAAATACAATTATTTGAACACTTAATCTCTAGTGTATGTATATATGTATTTATCTATTTATATATTTAAATATAGATTAGTCAATTCATTATCTACTATAGTTTATATATTTATAAATTTTTTTCCACCTGCCCTTAATTTTTCAATCGTGTTACATTATTTTCATATATATCATTTGAACCTTTTTTTTTTTTTTTTTGCCTTTTGTATCATCTTTATCATTATTTGTCAGCATCTCAATATTTGTTGTTGAACCAATAGACTTTTTTCAATATTTTGCTTCTTATTTTTTCAGCTTAAATCCTACATTTAATATAACAAAATAGGTTAGTGTCTATAGTCTTCCAAAATATATTTTTACTTTTTATATTAATTTCTAATAAATTATATTTTATTTATCTAGTTGTTTGATTTTCTTCTACTTTGTTCTTCAACATCCACAAAAATTTTGCTCACAATATAATTTTCCCAACCATCTTTTAAATTATAGTTATTTAGTGCTTATTGAAAAATGTATTCCCTACTTTTTATTAAAATTATAAAGTATTAAAATAAAAAATGTGCTTATAATATTGTCTCGAAAATTATTGTTAAATCCTAGTTGACTACTACATTGTTAATTATCTACATGCACATATATGTCATGTATCTATTATCAACATAGTGTAAAATATACACTTTGTGATACATTCACACACAACGGGATTGTTTGGTGTTTGGAAAAATAAGGCAAGTGTCAAAAACTTATAAGCGATCTGACCGGGTAGGTCGAACCCCACTGGGGGCACTATCCCGAGGCCCTACCAAACCCTAGTACTGCGTAATGGCAAACAAGGATTCACGATGTTATGATGCAAGCTGCTTGACCATAATAGCTAGATATTTATTATATTATATTTCTTGTTTATATATGCTTGTTTCACGTGTTTGTTGTTCTTCTGTTATGTCATTAGTATGTAAAATTTAAAATTTCAATGTTGGTTTATGCATGTGCAACTAGAGAATAAAATTAATTCCCAAGCTATAATATAATTTTTTTATAAAAAAAATATTAAGGGAATTTGGAATTTTATTTGTTGTGTGTAATTTAGTTACCAATATTTGGAATATTAAATTTATTTGAATATTAAACACGTGTTTTTATCCCTCATGAATTAAATAACTAAGTGGGTGAGGGAATTTATTACATATAAATCTTATGGTCTTCATCACTAGTTTATAGGTGAAGTAATTAATTTTATGTGATGATATTAGTATCTTCCTCCCCATCGGATGGAATTAATTGCAGACACACCAAGTATAAACTCTAATAATTGTTAGTATTGGGTCACCTCTTCATCTGGGGATTCACTACGGGACAATAAGTCTAATATTATGTGATAGTATACACTTAACTATAAATAATAGTATCTTCACCATCTGAGTCACCGCTATTGTTTATAGGACCAAAGCTAAGTCAATAGTTTAATTTTGCTTGGCATAGTTACTTGCCTAGATAGTAAAATTAATAGGTCCTCACCTGTCTACACAAATGTTAAATAGTAGATGACCTCCCATCGAGGTATACTACTCCCGGTGTGCTAGGTTGCTAACAAATTCTTTAAAAGAAAATATTGGTAGAGGGAACCATATTCTTTTAATTAATTTAAAAGTTTATTATTGCTCGTCATATTTTGTTATAATATGTGATTCTTAGGATTAAAATGGCTTTCAATCCCCTGGCTGTTATTCTCAAAGAAAACAAACTAGTTGGACCTAATTATATTGACTAGAAAAGGAACTTGGATAGTGTGTTGACTGCAGAGAAGTACAAGTATGTGCTTGTAGAGGTATGTCCACAGAAACCCGGTGAAGGGGCAACCGATGAGGAAACTCAGGCTTACCAGAAGTGGATTAAAACTGATGAGATGGTGCAGTGTTATATTTTGGCATCTATGTTGAATGTTCTGCAACATTAGCATCAATCTATGCCTTCTGCTTATGATATAATACAAAACCTAAAAGAAATGTTTGGGGATCAAAATTGTGCTGCTTGGTAGACTGCTATGAAGGAACTTATGAATACTACTATGGCAAAAGGGACCCTAGTAAGGGATCATGTTCTGAAGATGATTGGTCTTCTCAATGAGTTAGAAATCCTTGGAGCTGAAATTGATGGGGAAACCCAGGTCGATATCGTTCTCTAGTCACTGCCTAACTCTTTCAAGCAGTTCTTCCTTAACTACAACATGAATAAGCTCTCTTACTCATTGGTAGAACTACTTAAAGAGCTTCAAGCAGTTGAGGGCCTCATAAGGAAGCCAACTATTGCTTTTGTGACTAAGAAAGGTTATTCTTCTAGGCCGAAAGGTAAAAGAAGCAGAAAATGGTTCAGAAACCATAGGGAATTAATATTTCAATTAATCATATTACAAATATGATTAGTGGCTCTCGTATTTACACACCAGCTACTAGTAGATATTGTTGGAATTTGTGTATTCTCAAGAGGGGGGTGAATTGGGTATTAAAAATTTATTCCTAGGTTTATCCAAATCAATAGCAGTAATACACAACCTAGGGTCTGTCTATATAATCGTAAACTCAATCAACACATGTACAACATATAATGAATCAAACATACAACATATATGTGTTGAAAATGAAAGTGTAGAAAATAAATTACAAATTTATAAAGTACACGCACGACATGTTATCGGGATTCGACCAATATTGTCTACGTCCTCGCCTCACCTCGCAAGTCCGAGGATTACCACTTTTGCTTACTTAACAAGTGGAGCGGCACCGTTCACAACCAGGTCAAATTCTTAGGGCTAACCTCAATCTTTACACACTCTCCTTACGGGGCGGAGAAGGCCCTAACAACTTATCCTTCCGGGTTAGATCAACACCCCCTCAGGCCACACCTAAAATACAATAGAAAATTTAAATTTGCGTACAATTTTAATGCTTCTAAACACAAGCAGATTTGTACTGATACTGCATAGTATAATCAATGCACATCAAGCAGATAAGAACTACAAGCTCAGTGAAATATGGGTGCAAACAACACTCAATATAATGTCTATATTCAATCAAGCACAAGAGTCTATTAACAAGCTAATCTTTGAAACTATGTATAGATGTATATCTCAATCACAGTTTAAGGTTTCAAAGATTTCCAACAAGAATAATCAAAATATCTCTAAAATAATTTTCTCAGGATTCAAGCACGAGAGATATTTGAAACGTAAACTTGTGAAAACTGTTAGGAGTCCCAACCGGGAGTATATAGTCTAAAGGGAGGGTGAATATACTCTTTTGCAGAATACGTATTTTTCTACAAAATAAAAACTCTTGGCAAGATACAAGAAATTATATCGTAATATAAATATAAATCATGCACAAGATATAAAATAAAGAGTGTAAGGGAGAGAAAGAACAACACCGGTATTTTTACGTGGTTCGGCACTAAGCCTACGTCCACGCCTTAGCACCAAGCCAAGGATTCCACAATCCACTAAAGATACTCCTTCACCGGTGGAGAAGCCTTACACTCGAGAAAAAATCCCTACACTTGGGAACAAACCCCTACCGCGCTCATCAAGAGCCTTCGCTTCGGTTCACAAAGAACCTTACAAGAGATTGGAAATACAATTTAATGCTCCTTAAATGAGCCAATATGAAACACAACCAAATCCTCACTCTATTCTCTCAAGGAATGAATCTTACAAGATAAGTGAGTAAGAGAGGATTGAGCACTTGTGAAGAATAACTAAAATGCAAAGTGCAAAGTGCTTAGGTTTTGGATAAAATGATATTTTTCACAAATATGATCAACAATGCTCAAAACCATGTTAATACAAGTCTAATAGCTTGTATTTATAGCCCAAGAACCTTAGGAGCCATTAACTAGCCATTGGGGGGAAGAAAAAATATTTTATTTGGCAAACTAGCCATTTTTCGCCCGTTGGAGCACTTTTGCCCGTTGAATTCGTCGACAAAATTCGGAGAATTTCGTCGATGAGGTCCCTGAATCAGAAAAAGTAACCAAAATGAAAGTTGTGGAATTTTGTCTTAAATTTTCAAGGACACTAAGATCATCCCATTTGAACTTTTTTAGAAAAAGTTATGCCCAAAATACCGCAAGGTATTCAGGACTCAAGACTGCACTACGACCGTGACGATTACTTTGTTTTTCCTTGTGAAAAAGTGTTTTAATAACTCAAAACATTCTTGGACAAAATTATATGAAATATATTAAGTCTAATGAAGATTAAAACTTGTTCAAATGAGTTTACTTTTGAATATAAATATTTTAATTAATAAAACACGTTTGAAAACCCATTTTGATATCTTATATGCTTAGTATGTCCTTTTGTAAATATACTTGACTTTCTTTGAACCTTTAGGACATTAAACTTGTTTTAACACAATCGGGACTAAGTATAAAAATGTTCTTAAAATTAGGATGTTAAAAATTTGTCCCTTTGAAAACATATTTGAGTTTTAGGATTCATTTGGCAAACTCTTATTTTAACTTAGAAAGTCATGAAAGGTGAGTTTGTGTTTATGTCTTTAGTGCAATTCTATAAACTCATGTGTCCTAATATGCTTATGCAATGGCTCAACTCTTACTCAAAAATCATGCAAGATACACACCGCAAGAGTTATAATACGCACTCACTCACACAACCCTTATTACAATTAATTTATACACAATAAAAACTCCGGGATATGCTTTGGTGCTTTTGAGTCAGTGTCCTTCCGATCTTTTCTATTTGATGTCTACTAATTCCGATCTTTGCTTCTGATTTGGTACCTCTGTGTATCTGACACTTTGTACCTACACTAGATAAGATCTGAAAGGATGGAAAATACTGGAAACAACAAATAGGTTAATATCATCAAAACATATAAACCAAGATAGTGTAGTTGACAGGGCTAACATTCTCCCCCTTTTTGATGATGTCTAACCTATTAAGAATCTACTTAATCTTTGCATTTGTGTTTGTTCTTACTAAGGCTTATTGTGCAAAGATAATCCTACTTAGAACCACTAATGGGTTGTTATCATCAAAACATGACAATTAAGCTTACGTAAGCTCTAAGGCTAACAAAAACGATTTTTTGCTCAAACAAAAACACAAGCTAAGGTGTCTTGCAATTCGAATGCTAAGACCTATGAGCTTTAAGGTTTTCCACACAATAGATTTATTAGATTAAATCGAGGGAAAACCTATGCTTAACTCTCAATACAAAAATCAAGCATACAATGAACACAATGAGAGTTTCTAGCAAATAGGAACAAAGTATAATCACTCAAAGTACTCTCACAAGGCTTGATTTAGCAAAGGAATAGTAGTATGAGAGTGTATGGGTTTTGTGTTTAGAAAAAGCTCTTTTAAAAATACAGAGAATTTGTTTGCTAATCAAAATGCTAATTGCCCCTTAATTGAACAAATGAACCTATATTTATAGACATGGCCAAAATTATAATTGTTGGGGATACCATGTGGATTATTAAAATTATTTTAAACGAGTTTAAAAAAAATAACCTCGTTATAACCTTGGTAAAAATCGAGCAACCCGAGAGTTTCGGTCGACCATATTTAAGGTTCGGTTGACCAAATCACTAAGTTCGGTCGACCATGACATTTTTGAACTGAGGTTTTGGTCTACCATATTTAGGCGATTTTGGACCCTCTAAGGTTCTGTCGATCAAGATATGTTCGGCTAACCAAATTCATAGGTTCGGTCGACCAAGTCATTTTTTAACTAGAAGTTCAGTCCATCAGGGCGTTGGTAATAAGCCATGTGCCAATTCGGTCGACCGTGCGGTGCAAGTTCATTTTAAAAGTGGTCGACCAAATGGTCAACAGTTGACCCTAGGAGGTACGATCGACCGAAGCTTCTATGTAGGTTCTGGTTCGGTCGACCGAGCACACTTAAGTCGTGCATTTAAGTCCAAATTTTGAATATTAATTTCCCTTAATAGCATATATGAAAATGAGAACTTATTCTAAGTGTTTGTGTAAGGTCCTAGGGTCTTTCTAAGGTCTTTTTACCTATACCCAAAAATTCGGTGTATCCCTAAGGTCATTCAACGGTCTTGAGCTTATAGGTTCTTACATGCATGATATGCATCAATTATTACAAACCGTTGGAATTTATATAATATTACAAACCCAAATTAAAAATATAGAGAAATTAAATACTTTGGGTATTCTTTTTCTTCAAGTCACTATGTACCGCCATATGATTTCGCCAATTTGATCATACACACAAACTCAGCAAACATTAAATAATTTGTATTTGTCACTATCAAAAACAAGATAGAACTCAAAAAGTCAACAATCTCCCTATTTTTGAAGATGACAAATGCAAATGCAAAAATGGATAAAGCCAAATAAAGCTCCCCTTAAGAATATATGCATAACAATTTTTGCAAGTGTATTTCTCCCCTTTTTGGCATAAGCAAAAAAGGTATATAAAAAAAATAAATATAATTATTTTTCAAAAATATGGCAATTAAGCACAAAAAAGTATAACTGGTCATTTAAAGATTTAAATGACATGAAAACATAATCAAACCAGAAATATTCTCAAACCATTGCAATTTCAGCATTTCATAAGACCCGCAGAAATTTGGAATTTGAAGACATGCGGCATATAAAAAAATAGGTTTGAGCATAAACATGATCTAACTAGTTCGCATGCATTTTCATGAGTAGTTACCGAACAAGTTGTGCAATTTTTAAAAAATATATATATGACTAATAATAAGGCAAGACATAAAGGATTTTTTATTTGAAAGAATTTCTTGCCAAATAATAAAAATATATGTAAATAGATATATATATATATATATATATATATATATATATATATATACATATAAATATCCCCCTTATGATGTTTGCTTAAAGTACTAGGGGTTGCTTGCCAAAAAAAATTAAAGATCATGCAAGCAAGCAACATTTTTCTGGTTTGTCAATTAAGCACATACTAAAATATAACTAGAAAATCACAATCATAATGATCCTAAAGATCTAACAATCACATACAAGATCATATGGCAAATCAAATGACTATGGCAAATCAACATTTTCAAATTATGATTTCAATAAGAACATTACATTTAAGCACATGCCACACATAATTCAAAACAAATCTAAGCTAAAAAAGTGTTGGAGAGCATAACACAGTAGGATTTAATTTTGGATACTCCCCCTATCGATTTGAATTCACTTAGATATAGTGAACTGCTTATACTAAACAAAGATTAATTTCATTAAGTATGCCAAATAGTATAAGGAATCATTTTTAAGTCTTTTAAAACAAATATACTGGATTAAGATTTATTCATTTTACCATTCGACCAGTATAATCATGTCACGCCTCGAACCTGAAAATGGGACCCAAGGGTGAATTAGTAACCTAACTTGTCCCTGTATCATATAAATAACAACGATACAGTATAATGAATGAGGGTCCGACCTCGTGGGGTTACCAAGCACCCTATACGCATCCATACACAAATCATATACACAACGGAAAAGGGTCATTCTATACATGTACTGTACCATACAATACTAGAGTCTATACAAAACAAAACGAAGTCCATGCTCCATACATACAAAACATACATTCGGGTGCCAACATACCCCAAAACGACAACCCGCAAAACCAAGATCCTAGCACTTACCCAAGCACTACTCGTAGTACACCGACCACTATGCTCCCAACTCTAGGATGCTAGTTTTGGTTACTCGAAGGACCTGTAAAAATGTACGTATAGTAGGGGTGAGACACATATCAGTAAGGCAAACACAGGTTATGTTAGTGTGTGGCATTCGAGTGTTATCATGACAACAAATAAACACAGTTAAAAACATTTCCAGTGTTTTCACAATGTAGTTCCAATACAGTGCATACACGCACACACACTCATACGCACGCCCATGATCTCCCTGTGTCGTCACACCCTTCAACCCGAAGCCAGTCCGCGATATTCAGCATTAGCCCGTAGCCAACCCGCGATACACGGCGCCACCGACACATGGCTAGTCCCAGACTACCATGGCATCGTACCAGCACTAGCTGGTGGATCCACACCCTTTAGTGATCAGCCGGTATAGGCTCACACCCTCGAATATAGAGCCGGACACTCTTGCCTACATGGCAGGAGATAAACACACGCCCTCGAATATAGAACTGGACACTCTTTGGTACCTGGAACAATTTGGAACCCAGTTCCTACTACATTTCAACAAAACACAAACATGCATGCTCATATAACCAAATAAACCACGCCCATTTGGTAATCTAAAATCATGGTTTTCCAAACACATACAATTTAAACAAATCAGGGCACGACCATCCTTATATCACAGTATAAAACATCATATACACACGGTTTCAACAAAACAAAGGATGCAGCCCGTCGCCCCCTTTTCCCAAAACTGTAATCGTAAAAAACCCATAATTTTACTCGTTAGATCCCCCCCCCCCCAAATGAGTAGTCAAAACACACAGAGGACCATGGACCACAGTTCCACCGAGTCCAATTTCAAAAATAACTAATATAAACTGTATTCCTTTATCTTTCCCCCAAAAGACCGATCCCGAACTCTACGGCTCCTAAACAGAGAATCAAGTTCTCAAAATCTACAATCAACAGTACAAAATATACTCATAACACTATTCCTTACAAAACTACTAGATCAGAACTGAAAACCGAGCCTTACCTTGATTTTACGCCAAAACCCAAAAATGGCCAAATCGAAAATTTGATCCATAGAACTTGTAGAGAATCCTTCCAAGATCCTCGTGGTAACATCAGATCGTTGATTCCAGCGACAAACGACGAAGAAATCTAGAGAGAGAGAGAGAGACCCCTTCGAGTTCCTAGAGAGAGAGAGAGAGAGTGTATTTAGATTTCTTAGCTTGAAAGCAAGAGAATGGATATTTATAGCCCTTTGACTCGGGCTTCCTCGTCGACAAAATGGTGTCCTCGTCGACGAGGTCATATAGACAGCTCGTCGACGAGACGATGGATTCGTCAACGAATCTTGATATCACTAGTTTCCCGATATCTCTCAGCTTCTCCTCGTCGACAAGCCTCTGAACTTCGTCTACGAGACTTATATGGACTTCATCGACAAAATTTGCTAAATTCCCAATTTGCCTCTCTCTTATTTATTTAAACCCATATATCACGGTTTGGGTTCTTACAACCTCCCCTCCTTACAAAAATTTCATCTACGAAATTTGCATTCTCTCATTCATGAACTCATACATACAATTAAACACTCACACATACTCAACTTTAGAGAAAAACTGGCGACTACTACAGTGCAGCCCCAACATAACACATACACACATACCCTCACTTATGGTGGAGGAATATCGTGGTTACAACATAAACTGTCTTAGGAGTTCACAATACACACACTCCCAACGACTAACCACCTATCCCAACCCAAGGCAGAATGACGTACAAGTACTCAAAACAAATGTACAAGTACTTAAAACAACTGTGGATACTTCTGGCGTATTTTCTTTTCCAGTTCCCAAGAAGCTTCCTCAACCTCGTGGTTTCGCCATAATACCTTCACTAATAGTATATCTTTGGTACGAAACTTCTGAACTTTACAGTCCAGAACCTGAATAGGTATCTCCTCATACGCTAAAGTATCCCCAATTTCTAACTTATCATAACTGATAACATGTGATGGATCTAACACATACCTCCTCAGCATAGATACGTGAAACACATCATGGACCTTCGAGAGTGTTGGGGGTAGTGCAATCCTGTAGGCTACCAGACCCACTCGCTCAAGAACCTCGAATGGATCGATGTACCTCGGGCTCAACTTGCCCTTCCTCCCAAATCTCATCACTCTTTTCATCGGAGCGATACAAAGAAATACCTTACCCCCCACCTCAAACTCTAACTCATGGTGGCGAACATCTACGTAACTTTTCTACTGACTTTGGGATGATTTAATCCTCTCCCAAATCAAACCCACCTTCTTAGACGCCTGCTGCACAAGTTCAGGTCCTAACACCTGACCTTCACCAACCTCATCCCAATACAAAGGAGATTGACACCTCCGACCATACAGAGCCTCGAATGGTGTCATCCCGATACTAGCCTGGAAGCTATTATTATAAGCAAACTCTACTAGTAGCATAAATTGTATCCAGCTACCACCGAAGTCTAAAACACAAGCTCGCAACATATCTTCCAAGATCTGTATTGTCCTCTCTGACTGTCTATCCGTCTGGGGGTGGAACGCTGTACTAAAAGTAAGCTTCGTCCCCAGTGCCTCCTACAAGCTCATCCAGAATCGAGAAGTAAACCTCGAGTCTCAATCTGATACAATGGACACCAGTACTCAGTGCATTCGCACATTCTCATGCACATATATATCAGCTAGCCTACTCAAAGAATAGCCAACCTTCATCGGTATGAAATGAGCAGATTTCATCAATTTGTCCACGATCACGCAAATAGCATTCTGCTCGTGAAGTGCTGGCGGCAATCCGGTCATAAAATCCATGGACATATGCTCCTATTTCCACACAGAAATAGGCAAAGGATGCAACAACCCTGCCGGCCTCTGATATTCAACTTTCACCTACTAACACATCAAACACTGCTCCACGAACTGAGCAATCTTCCTCTTCATACCAGACCACGAGAAGGTCTCGCGCAAGTCTTGATACATCTTTGTGCTACCAGGATGTACCATATACAAAGAACGATGTGCTTCCTCCAAAATCATCCTTCTGATCTCATCATCATTCGAAACACACAGTTTAGTCCCAAACCTCAACACACCTCCATCAGATATGTTAAAATCCGTAGCCAACCCCTGCTGCACTTTTCCCACAATCTCAACTAACTCCACATCACTAGACCGTGCGGCTTTAATATGCTCAAACAAGTTTGGCTAGATCACCAAGCTAGCAATGAAAGCTTGATGATCACCAGACACCAACTCCACGCCAAGGCTTTCCAGATCCCATCTGACATGATGCTGAGCTACAACTGCAGTTATAGCCATAGGTTTTGACTTCCGACTCAACGTATCAGCCACCACATTAGCTTTTCTCGGGTGATAACTGATCGTGCAATCGTAGTCTTTTATCAATTCTAGCCACCGCCTTTGCCTCATATTCAACGATACAATATAATGAATGAGGGTCCGACCCCATGGGGTTACCAGGCACCCTATACGCATCCATACACAAATCATATACACAACAAAAAAAGGTCATTATATACATGTACTATACCTTACCATACCAAAGTCTATACAAAACAAAACGGAGTCCAGGCTCCATACATACAAAACGTACATTCGGGTGCCAACATACCCCAAAATGGCAACCCACAAAACCAAGGTCCTAACACTTACCCAAGCGCTACTCACAGTACACTGGCCACTACGCTCCTAACTCTAGGACGCTAGTTCCGATTACTCGAAGGATCTGTAAAAATGTATATATAGAAGGGGTGAGATACATCTCAGTAAGGCAAACACAGGTTATATTAGTGTGTGGCATTCGAGTGTTATCATGACAGCAAATAAACACATTTAAAAACATTTCCAGTGTTTTCACAATGTAGTTCTAGTACAGTGCATACACGCACACACACTGCATGCACGCCCATGATCTACCCGGTGTCATCGCACCCCTTGACCTGAAGTCGGCCCGCGATATCCAGCGTTAGCCCGTAGCCAACCCGCGATACACGGCGCCACCAGCACATGGCTACTCCTAGACTACCATGGCATCGTACTAGCGTTAACTAGTGGATCCACACCCTTCGGTGATAAGCCGGTATAGGCTCACACCCTCGGATATAGAGCCGGACACTCTTACCTACATGGCTGGCGATAAACACGCACCCTCGGATATAGAGTCAGACACTCTTTCGTACCTGGAACAATTTGGAACCTAGTTCCTACTACATTTCAACAAAACACAAACATGCATGTTCATATAACCAAACAAACCACGCCCATTTGGTAATCTAAAATCATGGTTTTCTAAACACATATAGTTTAAACAAGTCAAGGCACGACCATCCTTATATCACAGTATAAAACATCATATACACACGATTTTCAACAAAACCAAGGATGTAGCTCGTCGCCCCTTTTTCCAAAAACTGTAATCATGAAAACCCCATAGTTTTACTCGTTAGATCCCCCCCCCCCCAAATGAGTAGTCAAAACACACACAGGACCATGGACCATAGTTCCATCGAGTCTGATTTCAAAAATAACTAATATAAGTTGTATTCCCTTACCTTTCCCCCAAAAGACTGATCCCAAACTTTACGGCTCCTAAACAGCGAACTGAATTCTCAAAATCTACAATCAACAGTACAGAATATACTCACAACACTATTCCCTACAAAACTACCGGATCAGAACCGAAAACAGAGCCTTAACTCGATTTTACGCCAAAACCCAAAAATGGTCGAACCAAAAATCTGATCGGTAGAACTTGTAGAGAATCCTTCCATGATCCTTGTGATAACGTCAGATCATTGATTCCAGCGACGAGTGACGAAAAAATCTAGAGAGAGAGAGAGAGAGACCCCTTCGAGTTCCTAGAGAGAGAGAGAGAGAATTTATATTTCTTAGCTTAGAAGTAAGAGAATGGATATTTATAGCCCTTTGCCTCGGGCGTCCTCGTCGACGAAATGGTGTCCTTGTCTACGAGGTCATATAGACAGCTCATCGACAAGATGATGTATTCGTCGACGAGATGATGGATTCGTCGACGAATCCTGATATCATCGGTTTCCCAATATTTCTTAGCTTCTCCTCGTTAACGAGCCTCTGAACTTTGTCGATGAGACTTATATGGATTTCATCGATGAACTCTGGCTTCGTTGACGAAATCTGCTAAATTCCCAATTTGCCCCTCTCTTATTTATTTAAACTCATATATCATGGTTCGGGTTCTTACAAATCATCCCTATAGGTCACACATGCATTAGAAAATATATATTAAGGCATGAAATAAAGCACATAACCGAGAACAATCCATATCAAAACATAGAGTTTTAAAAGCAGGATATGATGTTCAGAGTTCTTTGAAAAGCCTTAATATTCAAAAAATAAAGCATGATGCATATGAGTTCTTTATGCTCTTTGTCTAAGGATGGAGCTGAGCTCCTTTAACTATTCGACGATTATGCTAGGATGAAATTTAATATTTAATTAGTTTTCACTCATCCTTTCAAAAATATTTTATCGTTTATTTTAACATAATCATCTTTATACAAGGTTTTACTTTGAGAAAAGATCTACCGAAATTTCAGCAGCATGTCGTTTGTAAATTGGGTGTTTTCCTATAAAACTTGTACTTGATATTTTCAAATAAGTAATTTATAATTCAGTTCAAGGCACACGAGAACCTGCATCCACTACTAGCATGCAATACACATCACTGCAACCACCACGCAGGAGGCTTATACAAGCATGCAATCCAGTAGTAATCAATAGTTCAAGAAAAATAAGCTATCCATAAAAAATATTTAACTAATCAGTATGCTATGGATAGCAATGTGCAAATCAGTTCCTATAAAGGCATATGAGCATATAGTATGATATTAGATCAAGAGAACATTTCAATTTATAACTATTGAAGATAAATACTCCCCCTGAGTTATGCACTTTTTCATTTTATGTCTTTTCTTTATTTTCAAATTCTTCAGCTAAGATTTTCAATGATTTAGACTTGGCAATGATTGTATTCGGACCAAAAAGTCACAATAGATATTTTTCATGGTCATAAGCCTGTCTTGCCTCTTTTCTTATGAATTTCAACGCGTGAGAGGCACAAATTGGAATGGCTTTCAATTTAAAATGTGCATGCATAGATCTACTTGAATTTTATACATTCATCTAGATTGAGACCTGTTGCAACCAACTTAGTCATTCAACTCATCACGAAGGAAATGAAGCTCTAATGGATTTGATTTAATGTTTGAGAGCTCATGAAGAGAAGTAAAGAATAAATACTCTTAAACGTTAAATTTCTATTAAGTTCAGAAGAGTATTTAGGAGAGATAGGACATTGTTCAAAATGTATTCGTGTTAACTAATATGTCCTAACAGTTAGACTAAGAGCAACTAGGAGTATATTATTATTTATGGAATAGTGCTCTTTGGAAGATGGAAAGTATCCATTAGATATGACCACAATTTAGAGCAAGGATACGAACCAAGAAATGGGAGAAACCTTACCAAATATGATCGTGGTTTGGTAAGGAGTCCTATGGTTGGGATGGTGAACCAAAATAGAGGATTTTTATATTTTAAGTTCAAATGGAATATTTTGATTTAATCAATAAAACTTGAATCCCTTAGTGGTTGCTTCTAATCTTGATTATAGCAAGATGTCTTATGAAAGGCACACTTAATATATATTAATCATTTATGATCAATAGTGCTTTAAGCCTAAAGTGATGACTTGATTTTGATTTAGGTTTTTCATATTCAAAAATGAATTTAAGATATAGTGATATATGATATAAGATGGATCCCTAACACTCAATCTTGTGTAATGGACAACAGTGGCTTTACTTAAGGTGTTATATTTAAGCATGTGTTAAGCATATGAAATTAATTACCTGAAAAAGATACCATGTCCAATTGGAAGTTGATGCATATACTAGGTTTATATATTTTAACCCCGAACCACTCCCTAAGCCTACAGTCATCACAACCCCTAAACCTAGAAACTAAGGAAAGATTAACTAGAAGATAATTTCAATTTGAATCTGTTTTTCCTTAAGTCCTACGGGGTTTGCCTTCATGATTACCCACATCATTTCTTTGTCAAAACCTATGGCACTTTTAGATGGGCAAGTAGATAGAATGTGCCATTTGATTTTTACAACAAAAGCAAGTTTTCAATTTTCATGAAGGGCAATGCTTATTTGTCCTATTTTTGCTCGATGAGGCTAGACTATTAGTTTTATGCGAACAATTTTTATTGAATCTTTTTTTAAAAGAATTTTCTTTTTAAGTCCGAAGGGGTTGTTTAGGTTATCTTTCTCACTTGTGGATTTGAAAAACATTTTAGGATAATTTTTAATTTTTCTTTTATAAGCAAATGATTTTCAAAACCTTCTCAATTTTTTTCCTTTTTAGGGTGGCTTGATTTTCTTTCAAATCATTTAAGTGTTTTGCCACCTTTTTATTTTCATTTTTTCAAAAATGTTTTATGTCTGGGCATCCTAACTAGAAACTTATATAGTTTAGATGAAGCCTTCTCTAGTTTTCTATATACAGGCATGCTTTCATCATTCAATTTTGCACATGATTCATCATAAGATTTTACACAATAAACATCACATGAATCAATTACAGTATTATCACAAAGTTTGACAGATGATTCAAGATACAATATATTGCAATATTTTCCACGGGAATCATCGCATGCATCATTAGCAGAATTATCATGAAATTCAACAGATGATTTAGCATTTGACATATCACAGAATTTACTGTAAGAATCATCAATTAAGTTTAAGTTAGAATCAAATAACTCTTTTTCTATTAATGCAATTACCCTATTATTTACCACTTCCTTAGTGGTGGTCTCATTCTCCCGGGATTCTCCATATTTCCGTTCAAGTTCATCCCAAATTTCCCTCGCATTCTTATATGCCATAATCTCAAGAAAAATATTAGAATCTAATGCAAGATATAACATGTCCATAGCATATGAATTCACATGCAATAAATTTATATCATTTTTGTTAGTTGGCATATAAATTCCTTTTACAATCACCTGTCAGGCCCTCTAGTCCATTAATTTTATAAATATGCTCATTCTAAGTTTCCAATGGGTGTAATTAACACCACAAAACAATGGAGGACTAGTAGGTGAATGTCGCTCTTTGAATGGGGATACGCCAATGTGAGCCATCTTGATATTTAGCAAAAACGTTTAAGTCAATGCCACAAGGCTCTTATACCAATTGTTGGAATTGGTGTATTCCCAAGAGGGGGGTGAATTGGGTATTAAAAATTTATTCGTAGGTTTATCCAAATCAGTAGCAGTCATACACAACCTAGGGTTTGTCTATATTATTGTAAACTCAATCAACACATGTACAACATACAATGAATCAGACATACAACATACATGTGTTGAAAATGAAAGTGTAGGAAATAAATTCCGAAAATATAAAGTACACGCACGATATGTTATCAGGGTTCAGCCAATACTGCCTACGTCCCCGCCTCACCTCGCAAGCCCGTAGGGATAGGGGAAGTGAACATGTTGCTAGTGTTCCATCATTAAAAAATTGTCACGACACCCCACTATACACCCAGAGAACACGAGTAGAGACGTGCTTGAAAAATATAATGACAATGAACAAAGCATGAACGATGACAACAACGTAAATACAACTTCCTAAACTGTCCACATTGGACAATTCAAGAATGGTTGAAATACAAACATCAGTAATCGTAAATGAAACAAATAATGAACATGGTCAATTGATTATTAGTCTACATAGTATGACTAATAATCAATTGAATTTCATTACTTGATTTGTCTCACATGTACGATGAGGCATGAATGTATAGTAACCATTCTTGAACGGGTCTAAGCTTCAATGAACACATGAAATGCAGTTCTCAATTTTTTCAATTAACCGACATGTAACATCCTAGTCAACTAAGCAGCATGCACTTCACAATTTAAGCATCAACGTAAATAATCTGTCAACTCAACCAACAAGCAATATCCTAGTCATCTATCCTATTCAATTAACCGATCATTGCCTTTTATCACTTTTTGTAAGTTTTTTAAAAATCTAACATTAGAAATTTATATTTTTTTTCATGAGAGACACATACACAATGTAAGTGCAATAACCATTCTTAGAACAGATATTATAGAATGTTAACCAATTAATTTATTATTTGAAGAATTAATAGTCTCTTTAAAAACGTTTTCCTTTATTTTTATTTTTTCAAACAAATAAAATAGTGGTGATTCCGTTTTCAAAGTATAGAGTGAGTTAGAGAACCAGTAATTCGATTTTCTATACTTCACTCATCTTCTCAAAATGGTCATCAAAATTGATGGTTATAAATAGGTCATTCGAAAATGGTGTCAATAGTTGGTTAGGTGACAAGTGACTTGAGATTGAGTCTTTAACTGTTTATAACTTCAAGTATATATGCGTAGAACATAGAAATATTGAAATTTTTAACTCTAAAAGCACTTGAAGAAATCCCTTCAATTTTAGTTGGGTTATGGTTTATTTGTTATTGTTTCCTATATATGGAAGGAGTCATGTATTGAGAGGACAAGAACATGTGGTTGATTTGCTTCCATTTTACCCGTTCTAATATATTAGCTAAACTAGGGATAAAAAGATGATATTTAAATATATTTTCATTGTTTAAATAAAATTGCCTCTCACCATCTATAATTGTTTTGAACCAGGAATACTAAATAATACTGAAGTTTACAATAACAATAATCTAAAACATACAAACAATAAAAACAATAATAATGAATATACAATAACTATAACAGTATACAAATACAATGACAAATAATAATACCCAAAACAAGAATCGAATAAATAAAAAATTTACAACAAATACAACATAAATAAGAATCAAATAAAATTGAAATTTAAACTACTTACAAAATAACTAATTTAATTATATCCTTCAATCTTGAATTTCTAACAAAATTATAAAACACATTCAAACAACATACAAATTATATGTAACAATTTATGGGGATTGGGAATCAGATTGTGGTACGTAGACAAGTACTCAAAGCGACACACAATCAGACCACACACACAAACACATCCACACACACTCACACAACCACGCAAACATACCCACACACAGTCAAACCCACACACACACTCACACACCCACACGCAGACACACACACACACACATGCAAACACACGCAAGCACCACGCACGCACACACGGTTAACCCGCAAAAGAAGAAGAAGAAGAAGAAGAAGAAGAAGAAGAAGAAGAAGAAGAAGAAAATGAGGAAGAACCGTACGTACTTGGAGCTTCAGTGAGCAATGGTGGCAAGATTGGATGAGCTTCGGTGGCAAGCTTCGGCGGCAAGCTTCAAAGAGTGGCGGCAACAAGAGGAGGTTCGGTGAGCAACGGAAAGCAACCGAGGGAGGGAAAGGATGGAGGGTTCGCTCGGTGAATTGGGGATTTTAACCAGACTATTAGTGACGATTTTAAAACCATCACTAAAACTCTTAAAACCGTCACTAATAGTCTGCTATTAGTGATGGTTCTCCTAAACCGTCACTAATAGTATATCATTTAAAATTAAAATTAAAAATGGTGAAAGTGGAACTTCCTTAGGGGAAAAGCTATATAATTAATATAATGTGCAAGGGCTCTGGTCCAATAAACCTAGGACAAGCTCTGAATTGTGATCATCTTAATTCCACGAGCAACCCACCTATGCATGCATAGACATTTGAAGAAAAAACGTTGTTTCTCTTTTATGTATCCCATTCTTTGTTAGTATTGTATGTGATGAACATTTTCAAAAGATCTCTCAAATTATAGCTCTATTGCATAGTTAAATAATTAGTCAAATCATTGCATCACTTCACCGCACCTTAATTCCTTGGTCTGTAGACTATGTGACAACCTGCTTAATTTCCACATATTTGTTTTTATATATAATAAAATCAATATCACAAATCCCAACTCAGTAGATCATAATCCACCTGGACCCGTGGGTACCAGGGATATATCAGAACATTTGGTAGAAGCCTAAGTAGCAGAAAACATACAATCATATATATCTCATTATACCATACACCACAATACCAGAATTACTACAAGCACTGCATATATATATATACACACAACACTCAACCCAAAAAGATGTCCTAGGGCCATTCCAAAAAATACATCCGACCCTATCAAAAATACTTACCCTTCTTGAAGGGTAGATCTACCATACTAGATCAGCAGGGCTTTACCCGCTCTCCTATCGGGGGCTCCTGAAAAGTTTATAAAATTTTGAGGTGAGACACCTCTCAGTAAAGGAAATAAACTAGTACCAGTGTGTGGCAACATGAGTATTCGGTGTTACACATATATCATACCAAACATATTCAGTAAACTATTATGTTAGATATGGGAAAACATATATATATATATATATATCATCAAAACATGGCAGAACATACTGTATTTTCATAAACATATTTCATCTCATATAATAATAATAACACAAAAACATTCCTGGTAGGTTAGCTGGTTGTTGTCTTGTATTACCCCCACATAACTAGGTTATGTGGCTTGAAGGCAGGACCTAACAATGACTGGTCGACCACTACCAAGTCAAAAGTATAGTCTGTAAGTCTGATGGGTCTGCCAAACCTGGTCCGTACACCAGGGGCATTCACACACTTCTAAAAAACCACATCGACCATCCAATCTCACACCACTCCGTACAGCGGCGTTAACACAAATATCATGATCACGAAGACCATGGACACATAGCAACGGTACCATGCAAGTGCTAGCCTAAACCAAGCTAACTAGGTTTTGATAACATATAACATATATTGAAACTGTGATACATGGATATTTCATATCATTAATTACCAAATCAATCATATCATTTTGCATATATACATATATCATGAAAACCACTGACCCGTACGCCGGTATTACACATTTTATCATAGCTCGGCCCATACACCGGCAATCATAGCACAGCTCGTACGCTGGCAAATCACATCCACAGTTCAGCCCGTACGCTAGTAAATCATATCATAGCACAGCCTATATGCTAGCAAATAACATCCATAGCACGACCTGTACGTCGGAAAAATTATATACATAATTGAGCCCGTACGCTGGCAAATCATACCCATAGCTCGCCCCGTACGCTGGCAAATATATATAAAAATCTCGGCCCATACGCTGGTTTTCCATTATAAAAATTCGTATCATAATCACATTCCCAAAACAGTATTTAATGTAAATTTCTACTCATGCCACACTAAACAAGTTTTTCGTATATTTAACATATCATTACTTTCAACAGCATTTTCGCAAATATAAATCATATATATAAACATATTTATTTTTCTGAAATCAATTGCTATATATATATATATATACACATTTTCTCAAAAAGAACTAACTTAGTTTATCCCCTTACCTAATTCCTAAAAAGCCCCTAAGAAAATCTATCCCGCACCCGCAGGGTTCCCAACTCAACACCTTGGAAATAAAAACTCCCAGTACTAAAGTTCAGTATTTCTACGCGTATAACACTTCCTTCAACTGTCAAATAACCAAATAGTGAGTAAAAAACCTTACCCTGGATTTGGGATGGTTTCCAACTCAGCCCCACCGATGATCAGCTCCGGCAGATTTGCAGATAACTTTCCCAGGAGCGTCGCGGTGGCTTCAGATCCTCGAACCGGCGAAAATCTGGCCCGAAATCGAAGAGAGAAGGAGGAAGAACCGTAGGGAGATAGAGTGGAAAGATTTGCGTAGGAAAAATGACTGAAAATTATGTTTAATCCCTATTTATACCGTGGGATTCACCGACGAGCCATGTCACCTCGTCGACGAGTCTTGTAGAAAATTTGTCGACGAAACCCACTCCTCGTCGATGAAATTCAGACTACCCAAAATCTCTCTCAGTATCTTCTCATCAACGAATTCTAGCCTCATCGATGAGCTCCTATTGTACCCTCGTCAACGAGTCCCCTATATTTGTCGACAAGGAGTTGAAAAATTTCCTCAGGATTTATCCTTTCCAAAATGCAATGTCGTCGACGAAGTCGAATGCCTCCTTCTATTTCCGGTTTCCGTTTTCCTTTCTTTATTATTTAAATACCATTATTAGTTGGGTCGTTACATTCTCCACTCCTTATAAAATTTTGTCCTCGAAATTTACTTTTTACATAACTTGTTATCCCTTAACAAGAAAAGGGTCTACTTATTTTATTATCTACCCTCACTTATGGCGGAGGAATATCGTGGTTACATTCCGAGTCCTGCAAGATTACATATACAAAAGGAAAAATTCTCCCAAAACCAAAATGCTACACTAATTAAACCATAACATATACCTGCAAAAGAAATACTACCTAACTACTTACATTTTACCCAATCAAACTTCTTGGAATAAATGTGGATACCTCTACCTCATCTGCTCCTCGGATTCTTAAGAAGCCTCTTCAATTGCATGATTCCTCCACAAAAATTTTACCTGAGGAATCTTCTTGTTACGTAGCTCTTGTACTTTCCTATCCGGAATCTGTACTGGTGCCTCCTCATACACCAGTGAATCACTAAACTCCAATTCATCATAACTGATGATATGAGAAGGATCTGGGACTTATTTCCTCAACATAGCAATACGGAATACGTCGTGGATCCTGGACAACACAGGTGGTAAAGCTCGCCTGTAGGCTACCGACCCCACTTTATCTAGAATCTCAAATGGACCGATAAACCTGGGACTAAATTTACTCTTTTTCCAAAATCGCATAACTCCTTTCATTGGAGCTATTTTCAAAAACACATGATTACCCACATCAAATTCCATATTTCTGCGGCAATTATCAGCATAACTTTTCTGTCGGTTCTGAGCTGCATTGATCCTGTCTCTGATAAATCGAACCTTATCATGCGCTTGCTGCACAAGATCTGGTCCCGCTACTCGTCGCTCACCCACTTCATCGTAAAATAAAGAAGAACGACATCTCCTACCGTACAAAGCCTCAAACGGTGTCATGCCAATACTGGACTGGTAACCGTTATATAAGCAAATTCTACTAGTGGCATGAACTGAGTCCAACTACCCCCAAAATCTAATACGCACGCACGTAGCATATCCTCTAATGTCTGTTTCGTCCTCTTAGTTTGCCCATCTGATTGAGGATGAAATGTCGTGCTAAATGACAATTGAGACTCTAGTGCTTCCTGTAGACTCTTCCAAAAACGTCACGTAAAATGTGGGTCTCGATCTGACACAATCAATGTTGGCACCCTATGAGAACAAACTATCTCCTGAATATAGATCTCCGCTAAACGGTTGAGAGAGTAGCTGATCTTGATAGGTAAAAAGTGGGCGGTCTTAGTTAAACGGTCAACAATCACCCAGATGGCATTCTGGCCATGTAATGTCATCGGCAGTCCTGACACGAAGTCCATAGATATATGATCACACTTCCACTCTAGGACAAATAACTGCTGCAACTGCCCTGCTGGCCTATGGTGCTCAGCCTTTACCTGCTAGCACGTTAGACACTGCGCTACATACTCAGCAATCTCTCTCTTCATACCACTCCACCACTACGACCCTCGCTAATCCCTGTACATCTTCGTACTATCGGGATGAACTGTATACAAAGATCTATGAGCCTCCTCTAAAATAGTCTTTCTGATCTCAGTATCGGCAAGAACGCATAATCTGGAATGGAACCGTAAAGCTCCATCATCTGCAATACTGAATTCCTCCCCTTGACCATTCTGCACTCTATCCATCACCTTTGCTAATTCTGCGTCTTCCTTTTGAGCGGTTTTAATTCTTTCTTACAGAGTAGGCTGTACTACTAGGTTGGCAATACACACTGGAGGATCTCTCTCTACTAACTCTATGCCGAGTCTCTCCAGATCCATCATGATCAGATACTGGATCTCCATAGCTGCCAACACTGGTTCCCTGGACTTTCTGCTTAACGCATCAGCTACCACGTTTGCTTTCCCGGGTGATAACTGATGGTACAATCAAAATCCTTAATTAGCTCCAATCACCTTCTCTGTCTTATATCCAGTTCCTTCTGTGTGAAAAAATACTTTAAGCTTTTGTGGTCGGAGAAGATCTCACACTGCTCGCTGTACAGGTAATGCCTCCAAAATTTCAATGCGTGTACCACTAGAGCCAATTCAAGATCATGTGTAGGGTAGTTCTTTTCATATTCTTTCAACTGCCTGGACGCATACGCCACTACCCTGACATGCTGCATCAATACACAGTCAAGTCCCTTCAAGGACGCATCACTGTAAATGACATACCCCTCACCCCTTAATGGGATAACCAATACTGGTGTTGTGACTAATCTTTGCTTCAGTTCTTGAAAAATCTGCTCACAGCTATCGTCCCACTCAAATCTGACATTCTTCCTCGTCAGTCGTGTCAAAGGTCTTGACAAAGCTGAGAATCTCTCAACAAAATGGTGGTAATAGCCAGCTAGCCCCAAGAAACTCCTGATCTCCTAGACAATTCTCGGTCTAGCCCAATTCACTACCGCCTCAATCTTACTAGAATCCATAGAAATTCTGTATCCAAATACAACATGCCCCAAGAACACGACCTTCTCAAGCCAAAATTCACATTTACTGAACTTGGAGTATAACTTCTTTTCCCGAAGTGTCTACAAAACCTGCCTCAGGTGCGTCTCATGCTCCTTATAGCTCCTCGAATAGACCAGTAAATCATCAATAAAAACAACAACAAACTGGTCTAAGTATTGGTGGAAGACTTTGTTCATCAAGTCCATAAATACCACAAAAGCATTTGTTAAACCAAATGGCATAACAAGAAACTCGTAATGCCCGTACTTGGTCCTAAAAGTCATCTTTGAGACGTCTTCTTCTTTCACTTTTACCTGGTGGTAGCCGGATCTGAGGTCAATCTTCGAATACACCCGTGTACCCTGGAGCTGGTCAAACAAATCGTCGATACGGGGTAGAGGATACTTGTTCTTGATTGTCACTTTATTAATCTCCCTATAGTCTATACACATCCTCATAGTCCCGTCTTTCTTCTTCACAAATAAAACTGGAGCTCCCCACATAGATACACTAGGTCGTATGAATCCCTTATCAAGTAGATCTTGCAATTGATTTTTCAATTCTACCAATTCTGCTGGCGCCATCGAGTACGGTACTTTAGAAATTGGCATTGTACCGGAAGGTAGATCAATAGAGAAATCTACCTCACAATCAGGTGGCAAGCCTGGTAACTCATCTGAGAAAACATCTGTAAACTCCTTTATTACAGGCGTGCTAGCAAGTTTCAATTCATTCTCTGACATCTCCTTCACAACAGCCACAAACCCCTGACAACCATTCAACAGTAGTCTCCTGGCATGGATAGCTGAAACTAGTTGAGGCGGGGATTGCACTTGCAACCCTACGAACTTGAATTCTGCTTCCCCTAGAGATCTGAATATCACTTCTCGTGCTCGACAATCTATGCTGGCAAAATTAGTTGCTATCCAATCCATGCCAAATGTAACATCAAACCCGTGCATGTCTAGCACAATCAGATCAGCAAACAAAGTCTTTCCTTGAATATCAACTGGACAACCTCAGAGCACCCTACTACACCTCACCACTGACCCAGTCGGTGTAGATACCAACAATTCAACATCTAATGATTGTGTTTCAGCCCCATATAATTTAACACACCCCAATGACACGAACGAGTGTGTAGCTCCTGAATCAAATAATGCAATAACTTTAAAAGAAAGCATCATAACCATACTTGTCACCACGTCACCTGCCGTCTCAACCTCAACTGGCGTTAGAGTAAACACCCTAGCTGGAGCCGCATTTCTCTACTGGCCCCTACGTAGCGCCTGATAATCTCCCTCGTATGTTCTGGGAACTGGAACTACATCTGGTGGGGTAGGACAGTCTCGCGCCATATGCCCCGATCTACCGCAGGGATAGCACACCACCCCTCCTGCTCGACACTCTCACCAGTGTCTCCTACCACAAGTCTGACAGACTGGAGGACCCTGCCCTGCCTACACCTCGCATCCTCCTATCTCCTACCTCTGCCCTCTGCCATGATTTCCTCTCCTCCATTAGCCCAGTCTATGACCCTGATGGTAGCCCGTAGATGCAGATCTCTTCCTCTGTCCCTACTCCTCTGCATCAAGATGCTCACCAATCTCTGCCAAGGCCACCCTGTTGACCAATTCAGCAAAGTCCTAAATCCGCAGCACCACCACTTGCTTGAATATATTTTGCCTCAAACCTCTCTCGAACTGCCTCGCCTTCTCCACTTCATCAGGAACAATGTATAGGGTGAAACGAGAGAGCTCGATGAAACACGGCACATACTGCTGGACGGATAGCTATCCTTGCTTCAGACTCAGGAACTCTTCTACCTTAGCCTCCCTGACAGTAGCTGGAAAATACCTATCAAAGAACAATTCTTTAAACTGGTCCCATGTCATGGCCATCAGAGTCACCCTCTGCTACTCTAACAGTCTCACTGCATTCTACCACCTCTCGTCCTCTCCCGTCAATCTATAGGTGGCGAAGAGGACTCTCTGTTCCTCAGTACACTGTAACACAGCCAAGACTTTCTCGATCTCCTGCATCTAATTCTCAGCGGCTACAAGATCAACTCCACTTGAGAACACCGGAGGATTCATCTTCATAAACTTTTCTATAGTGCACCCATGGCCTATAGATGGGCCACTCTGCTCCCTCGAGCTCCAAGCGATCTTAGCCATAACCTGTTGAGCCACGCTACGTAATACTGCATCAGAGTTAGTCCCAGTTGCACCCAAAGGCCCTGCTCCATCACTACCACTCGCATGGGCACTATTTCCTCCTAGATCCGTCCTGAAAAATAGCAGTCGCAACTCAGTAATCCTATCCTCATAATTTACCCACCTATCGTCACCATTTATCTCAACATTTCTAACTCATTTCTAATCCCCAGTCCTACATTCTAAGAACACAACCCGACAATAGCTTACTATGGTTTTCCTAAAATCGTCACCCTAGGAAAAACATAGAAACTATCACGTAAGTTCTGCCTCTAGACTGTAGAACAACCTTAAATCATTTCCTAAACTCTGGTATTATTTCCGATGCATTCTAAAATCTACAAAACCTAGCAACCTAGGCTCTAATACTATATTGTGACAACCTACTTAATTTCCATATATTTTTTTTATATATAATAAAATCAATATCACAAATCCCAGCTCAGTATTTCATAATGCACTTGGACCCGTGGGTACCAGGGATATATCAGAACTTATAGCAGAAGCCTAAGCAGTAAAAAACATACAATCATATACATCTCATTATACCATACACCACAATACCAGAGTTACTACAAACACTGTATATATACACAACACTCAACTCAAAAAGATGTCCTAGGGCCATTTCCACAAAATACATCCGATCCTATAAAAAATACTTACCCTTATGGAAGGGCAGATCTACCATACTAGATCAGCGGGGCTTTACCCGCTTTCCTATCAGGGGCTCCTGAAAAGTTTATAAAATTTTGGGGTGAAACTCCTCTTAGTAAGGAAAATAAACTAATACCAGTGTGTGACAACATGAGTATTCCATGTTATACATATATCGTACCAAACATATTTAGTAAACTGTTATGTCAGATCTGGGAAAACATATATATATATATATATATATATATATGTTTTCCCAGATCTGACATAACAGTTTACTAAATATGTTTGGTACGATATATGTAAACATGGCAGAACATACTGCATTTTCATAAACATATTTCATCTCATATAATAATAATAACACAAAAACATTCCTAGTAGGTTAGCTGGTTGTTGTCATGTATTACCCCCACATGACTGGGTCGTATGGCCCAAAGGCGGGACCTGACAATGGCTGACCGACCACTACCAAGTCAAAAGTATAGTCTGTAAGTCTGATGGGTCTGCCAGACCTGGTCTGTACACTAGGGGCGCTCACACACTTCTTAAAAACCACATCGACCATCCAATCTCACACCACTCCGTACAGCGGCGTTAACACAAATATCATGATCACAAAGACCATGGACACATAGCAACGGTACCGTGCAAGTGCTAGCCTAGACCAAGCCAACCAGGTTCTAATAACATATAACATATACTGAAATTGTGATACATGGATATTTCATATCATTAATTACCAAATCAATCATATCATTTTGCCTATATACGTATATCATGAAAATCATCGGCTCGTATACCGGTATTACACATTTTATCATAGCTCGGCTCGTACGCTGGCAAATCATAGCACAGCCCGTACGCTGGAAAATCACATCCATAGCTCGGCCCATATGCCAGCAAATCATATCATAGCACATCCCGTACGCTGGCAAATCACATCCATAGCATAACCCGTACGCCGGCAAAATCATATAGATAGCTTAGCCCGTACACTGGCAAATCATACCCATAGCTCGCCCTGTACGCCGGCAAATATATATAAAAATCTCAGCCCGTACGCTAGTTTTCCATTAAAAAATTCGTATCATAATCACATTCCCAAAACAGTATTTAATGTAAATTTCTAGTCATGCCACATTAAACAAGTTTTTCGTATATTTAACATATCATCACTTTCAACAACATTTTCCCAAATATTAATCACATATATGAACATATTTATCAAATGCTATATATATACATAAATTTTCTCAAAAAGAACTAGCTAAGTTTATCCCCCCTAAGAAAATTTGTCCTGCACCCGCAGGGTTCCCAACTCAACACCCTGAAAATGAAAACTCCCTGTACTAAAGTTCAGTATTTCTACGCATATAACACTTCCTACAACTGTCAAATAACCAAATACTGAGTAGAAAGCCTTACCCTGGATTTGGGATGGTTTCCAACTCAGCCCCACCGATGATCCACTCCAGGAGATTTGCAGAGAACTTTCCCAGGAGCGTCGTGGTGGTTTCAGATCCTCGAACTGGCGGAAATCCAGACCGAAATCGAAGAGAGAAGGAGGAAGAACCGTAGGGAGAGAGAGTGGAAAGATCTGCGCAGGAAAAATGACTAAAAGTTACGTTTAATCCCTATTTATACTGCGAGATTCATCGACGAGCTACGTCACCTCGTTGACGAGTCCTGTAGAAAATTCGTCGATGAAACCCACTCCTCGTTGACTAAATTCAGACTACCCAAAATATCTCTCGGTATCTTCTCATCAACGAATTCTAGCCTCGTCGACGAGCTCCTGTTGTACCCTAGTCAACGAGTCCACTGTATTCGTCGACGAGGAGCTGAAAAATTTCCTTGGGATTTATCCTTTCCAAAATGCAATGTTGTCGACAAAGTCAACTGCCTCTTTCTGTGTTCCCTTTCTTTATTATTTAAATACCATTATTCGTCGAGTCGTTGCACACTGTCATTCCAAAAGGTATGAACTTGAAAAGGTTTAAATTTAGAGAATCTTTTCAACTGATATTCAATATCAATGACAACTCTTCCATTATTTTCCATCCACTATGTTAAGAACAATAATCTTAGTCCATGATTAGACATATAGATCTTTCCTTATTCAGATTTGAAAGAGGTTTATTCTATTAGGAAAAACAAGAAAACATCTTCAGGACCTGATTCACTCAAGGAGCTAAAAATGAGTAATGCTTCCATGAAGCCTTTGCACAATACTACAAAGTCTGTCTCAAAGAAGTTGGAAAAATATTTTACAGAATATGAAAGTAGAACTTCCTTGTGGGGAAAAGCTATATATATAGTACACTAAACATTATATCTAGTCTGCTAGCTGTTAAATAGAGCATACTGCCAATCATACCTCAGTAAAGCTTAATTAATTAACATCTACTGGTATACTTTGCTCATCCTTGTCAAACTTAGTGGAAGTGTTCGTAGGGGTCCCCAACCAATACCTTACCATCTTCTAGGTTAAATTTTTTGATAGCAATTCTTTCACGTCTTTTGATTGGTTAATGAATGTGCCATTTTCTTCTTGTTTTATTTGAAGTCCAAGAAATAAAGTGAGCTCTCTCATCATGTTCATTTCAAATTCTTCTTGCATGCATTATTTGGCAAAGTCATTGCACATATCCTCATTGGTAGCACCAAATATAATATCATCTACATATATTTGAGCCAGAAGCATGTCCTAATTTTTGGTTTTTATAAATAGAGTAGTGTCAATTTTCCCTCTTTCATTATTTTTCGTCCACTATGTTAAGAACGATAATCCTAGTCCATGGCCAGACATATAGATCTTTCCTTATTCAGATTTGAAAGAGGTTGCTTCTATTAGGAAAAGTAAGAAAAGATCTTCGATCAAGACCTGATTCACTCAAGAAACTAAAAATGAGTAATGCTTCCATGAAGCCTTTGCACAATACTACAAATTTTGTCTCAAAAAAAGCTTGAAAAATCTTCCGCAGATGATGAAAGTGGAACTTAATTCCCTAGGGGAAAAGCTATATAATATGATGTGTAACGACTCTGGTCCCATTAAACCTACAGGACATCCTCTTCTCATTATATTTTATCTTCAACTCATCCAAATTCTCATTTGTGGTATCAAGTTGCTTAATAGACAATATCAGTAACTGTTCTTAATTTCGTGCATCCTATCCCTCAAACTCTATTGCATTTCAAAAATCATTCCAATCATTGCGGAACTTCACCCCACAACGATCTTCCCTGGTCCGTACACGGTCATTCCAAAATGTATGAACTTTAATTCAAAAGGTTTAAATTTGGAGATCATCAATCTTTTCAACCAATATTCACTAATGTTATATAAATGACAGCTTTTCCAACTTTTTCGTCTACTATGTTAAGACAATCTCAGTTCTGAATTGACCAAATATAGATTATTTCGCTTTCGAGTTTGAAAGGTGTCCAACTCATCAGCTAGGTCAGTTTCGAAGTATTTTGCCAAGATTTTCTTATATAATTTAATTAAACATATTGAAGTTGATACATTTGGAATGACTGTGTACAGACCAAGGATGTTGTGGTCAAGTTCGGCGATGATGAACTAAATTTTTTAAATGCCATAGACTTTTAGCGATCTTTTGAAGTTGTTCATTGTCACATTACTAATTAAAAAGGAATGGGATGCATGAGAAAGAAAGAGTTTGGTTCAAATATCTATACATGGGTGGGTTGCTTATGAAGATGATTACAATTCAGATGGGCCAATAGAAGACTATTTTTGTAGTAGTGGACAGTTGTTGATATTGGTGAGGAAGCAAAATAGGGAAGACTATTAGTGACAGTTTAAAAAATTCATCGCTAATAATAGACTATTAGTGACGGTTTTCATAAACTGTCACTAATATAGTTAAATAAAATTTTTTATATTTTTTAAATAAAAACTATATTAGTGACAGTATAATAAACCGTGACTAATACAAGACAAATAGTAACAGTTTGGAAGAATCATTACTAAAAGGCAATTATTAGCGACGGTTTAAAAGAACCGTCACTAAAATTGTTGACTTTTCTGAGTCAACATACATTATTAGTAACGGCTAAGGGCACCGTGACTAATATTACACTATTAGTGACGGTTAAGAAACCGTCATGAATAATTGCCTTTTAGTGATGCCTTGAAATCGTCACTAATATCTTTAGAAACGTCACTAATATTTTCCCAAAATAGTTTCTGAGCGAAAGTGGTTTCCCGTGATAGTGTGAGCAGGAAAATTGGTTTTAAGTGACAAAACTATTAGTGACAGTTTCAATTTCGTCACTAAAAGGGACTTATTAGCGACGGTTGTCAAAACTGTCACTAATACTTAGACTAGTAGTGAGGGTATTCAAAAATTGTTACTAATAGTCACTTTTAGTGACGAAATTGGAACTGTCACTAAAAATTTCATCACTAAAAACCAGTTTTCTAGAAGTGATTATTATTAGGGTTTTGATTAATGCATATTATTATTTGGGTTTTGATTATTGCATATTATTATTAGGATTTTAATTATCGCATATTATTATTAGGGTTTTGATTATTGCATATTATTATTAGGGTTTTGATTATTATACATTATTATTAGGGTTTTGATTATTGCCATGTTATGATTATTGTATTTATTATTATTAGGGGTTTGATCATTATACATTATTATTAGGGTTTTGATTATTGCCATGTTATGATTATTGTATTTATGTGTTGTTATTATTGGATTTTGATTATTGTCATGTTATTATTATTGTATTTATGAATGTTTCCTTGATAATTGTTATGTTATTATATTAGTGTGTAGTTATGGTATTATAGTGCATTATTATGTTAGTTTATTATGTATTATGGTAGCTTATTATTATAGTATCATTATTATGTATATTATGGTATATTTAGTATTACACATTATTATGGTAGTTTATTTTTATAGTAGTTTATTATGTAATTTATTATTCTGATATTTTATTATGTATTATTTATTATGGTTGTATTGTTATGTTTTAGGGTAGTTTATTATTATGGCATTATTATTATGTAGTTTATTATTATGATATTTAATTATGTATCATTGTAGTGTATTATTATGGTATTATTATTACTATGGTAGTTTATTATTGTGGAAAGTTTATTATTATGGTATTTATATATTATGGTAGTTTTATTACAGTATTATTATTACAGTAGTTTAGTTCTTTTTGGAATACTTATTATGATATATAGTTATTATTATTATTATTATTATTATTATTATTATTATGTATTGCGATGTTTTAATATTTTAGTATTTAGTACTATATATTGTGGTATTTTTAATATTTTAATTATTTTGTGTAGTATTTTAGTTTATTATTATGTTTATTATTATATTATTATGTTATATGATTAGTATTTTATGTTTATTATTATGTTTATATTATATTATTATGTATTTTTGTGTAGGTGTGTCCTTATGATTATAAAAAGGACAATGAGAATTTCAGACCTCACATATATTAACTCTTGTTGGCCTTAGTGACTACATAATCATATTTAATGTGTTTTGATGATTTTAACCTATTTGTAGTTTCAAGTGTAACCTATCTTTGCTGATTAAGTTAAGTACAAGAACATGTGACAAATATATGAAGGTACTGGATCAAAGGCAAAGATTGGACCGAGTTGACATTCGAGTAGGAAAGATCAAGGTGGACACTTACTTGGAATAACTCAAGCACATCCAACAAAGTCATTGTCTAATAGGGAGTGTTTGAGGTAGAAACTATTGTAACTTTTGTAGTATTATTTCACAGATGATCATTGAGCAAGAGTTGAGCAAATTGCATGTGCTTACTAGTTTGTAAGAATACATAGGATAACACCAATTTATAAGTTCAGTACTTATGAGTTTTCAAAGTCAAAACAAGAGTTTTATAAAAATATCATTTACTCAAATGTATTTTTATATGGGACAAGTTTTAAATCATATTAGTGTTATAATCTTTTAAAAACTTGGTCTTGGTTGGGTTTAAAATCTCATTTATGCGCCTCTCAAATTTCCCGAATACCCTTCAGTATTTGGAGCATAAATTTTGCTAGAAGACTCCAAAAAGGGCAATCTTGGTATCTACGGAAAGTTAAGACAAAATCTCACAACTTTCATGTTGAAAACTTTCATAGATGAGAAGAGAAAAATAGTCAATGGTTTGGGGTAAATAGTTGACGCTTTCAGGTAGAATGTGGCCTAGTTGAAACAATCGACTGATTGGGGTAATCCGTCGACTAAGTGGGACAAATAGTCAACTAATTAGGTTAAACAGTCAATGGTTTGTGTCGTGATTCAAGCCCCAATAGCTATAAACGACTAATTTTCAAAGTAAACAATTAATATATTAGCCCAACAACCATAAAATGGCAAGTAGCCCAATTTGCTTATAAATAAAAATCCAAAGGCTTGTTTAAAGATTGATTTTAGTCATTACATAGTATTCCCATGCACAACACATTTTAGCCCATCATTCTTGTGCTCAAAGTCTCTCTTGCTCTTTAATCTAGTTGTGAATCATTACTTGAAGAGATATGTGTGAGGATTTAGTTGTATCAATTATCATCTCATTCAATGAGCATTTGTTTTGTACATCATTTTCATCTTCTTGTTGCAAAGGATTCTTGGTGAACCGTGGTTGAAGATTCTTGGTGAACCTTGCGACTTTTGGTGAGCGAAAGGGATTGGTTACCTTTGAAAGGCTCTTAGTGAGCGAAAGTGATTTGTTCCTAGTTGTAAAGGCTTTTCCGCCGGTGAAGGAGACTTATACTGGATTATGGAATCCTTGAGTGTGTCTTTAAGGCATGGACGTAGGCAAGAGGCTGAATCACGTTAAAATTGTTTGTCGAGCTTTTCTTCCATACTCTTTTATTTATGTCTTGTGCATGATTTTTATTTTATATATTGTGATATAATGTCACGCCCCAAACCCGAAAATGGGGCCCAGGGGTGAAAATGAAATCTACCAATACCTGTATCATACAAGACATCCGGAGATATAGTACAAAGGATGAGGGTCCGACCCCGTGGGGTTCCCAGGCACCCTATACACATCCAAACACAAAGAATATACGCAGCGGAAAAAGGTCATACTATATACATATGCAGTACCATACTAGAGTCTATACGAGGATAGAATCAAGGTTCCATCAAACAACGTACAACCGGGTGCCCAACATAGCAAAAAATGGCAACCCACAAAATACAAGCCCTAGCACTTACCCAAGCGCTACCTGCAGTACACTGGTCACTACGCTCTCTACACCAGGACGCTAGTTCTGATTACTTGAAGGACCTATAAAAATATACGTACAGCAAGAGTGAGACACCTCTCAGTAAGGAAGAACACAAGTTATATCGGTATGTGACATTTGAGTGTTATCATGATACAACATACACGCAGTTAAATGCAGTCTAGTACTAATTTCACAATAGTGCCTACAAGCACACACACACACACACATGTTCAGCAATCCCGGTGTCATCACACCCATCGGCCCGAATCCGGCCCGCGACATAAGGCATTGGTCTGTAGTCAACCCATGCAACACGGCACCACCGGCACATAGCTAGTCCTCGACTCCCATGGCATCGTACCGGTGCTAACTGGTGGATCCACACCCTTCGGCCTGATCTGCCGGAATAGGCTCACGCCCTCGGATATAGAGCCAGACCTCTGCCAATCTATGGCCAGCGATTCATACGCCCTCGGATATATAGCCGGACACTCTCAGTATCTAGAACAATTCGGAACCACATTCCTACTAGCATTTAAACAATCATACACACACATGCAAGCTCATATAAACAAACCACACCCATTTAGTAATCTAAATCACAGTTTTCCAAACATATACAATTTAGAACAAGTCAAGGCACAACCATCCCTATAACACAGTATAAATCAACATATACGTTCGGTTTTCAACAAAAATAGGGATGCAACCCGTCGCCCCCTTTTCCCAAAACTGTAATCATGAAAAACCCATAGTTTTCCCCTTTATATTCCCCCAAATGAGTAGCCAAAACATACACAGGACCGTGAACCATAGTTCCACCAAGTTCGGTTTAAAAAATAACTGATATAAACACAGTTCCCCTTACCTTTTCCCTGAATAGCAAATCCCAAACTCCAAGGCCCCTAAACAGCGAACCGAGTTCCAAAACCTACAAATCATAGTACAAAATATAATTACAAGACTATTCTCTACTAAACTACCGGATCAAAATTGAAAATCGAGCCTTACCTCGATTTTTCGCCAAAACCCGAAAATCTCCAAAACGGGATTCCAATCCGTAGAACTTGTAGAGAATCCTTCCACGATTCTCGTGGTAACTTCAGATTCACGATTCTAATGACGATCGACAAAGAAATCTAGAGAAAGGAAGTGTAGGGAGAGTTCTAGAGGGAGAGAGAGAAAATATTTGAGTTTCTTTATGGTTAAGCAATGAAATTTCTATTTATAGCCCCTTTGACCTGGGCAAACTAGTCGACGAGATGGTGTCCTCGTCAACGAGGCTCTATAGTCCTCTCGTCAACGAATCCTGATACCATCGGTTCCCGAAACTCCTCAGCTTCTCCTCATCGACAAGCCTTTGAACTTCGTCGATGAACTCTGGCTTCGTCCACGAAGCCTATTCAAATACCAATTTTACCCCTCTCTTAATTATTTAAACCCATCTATCACGGTTCAGGTTCTTACAATCTCCCCTCCTCACAAAAATTTCACCCTCAAAATTCACTATCTCTCATTTACAAACTCATACCACTGAATACACATACAACATTCTAGGAAGAAAACTGGTGACTACTACAGTGTAGCCCCCTTATACACATACACATATATACCCTCACTTATGACGGAGGAATACTGTGGTTACATATACAACCGTATTAGGAGTTCATAATACACACACTCCCGACGACTAACCACCTATCCCAACCCAAAGTAGGATAACATACAAGTGCTCAAAACAACTGTGGATACTTCCGGCATATTTCCTTTTCTAGTTCCCAAGAAGCTTCCTCAATCTCGTGATTCTGCCACAATACCTTCACTAACGGTATTTCCATAGTACGAAGCTTCAGAACTCTATGGTCCAGAACCTAAATAGGTATCTCCTCATATGCTAAAGTATCCCCAATTTCCAACTCATCGTAGCTGATAATATGTGAAGGATCCAACACGTACCTTCTCAACATGGATACGTGAAACACATCGTGGACTCTCAAAAGTGCTGGAGGTAATGCAATCCTATAGGCTACAGGACCCACTCGCTTAAGAACCTCGAATGGTCTGATATACCTCAGGTTCAACTTACCCTTCCTCCCAAATCTCATCACCCCTTTCATCGGAGCGATACGTAGAAATACCTTACCCCCAACCTCGAAATCTAAATCACGGTGGTGAACATATGCATAACTCTTCTGCCGATTCTGAGCTGATCTAATCCTCTCCTCGATCAAACCCACCTTCTCAGATGCCTGTTGCACAAGTTCAGGTCCTAACACCTGACGTTCACCAACCTCATCCCAACACAAAGGCGATCGATACCTCCGACCATACAAAGCCTCGAATGGTGCCATTCCAATACTAGACTGGAAGCTGTTATTATAAGGGAACTCTACAAGTGGCATAAACTGTATCCACCTACCACCAAAGTCTAACACACAAGCTCGCAACATATCTTCCAATATCTATATCGTCCTCTCTGACTGTCCATCAGTTTGGGAGTGGAATGTTGTACTGAAAGTAAGCTTCGTCCCCAATGCCTCTTGCAAGCTCATCCAGAATCGAGAAGTAAACCTCGGATCTCGATCTGATACAATGGACACCGGTACTCCGTGCATTCTCACAATCTCATGCACGTACATATCTGCTAACCTGCTCAGAGGATAGCCAACCTTCATCAGTATAAAATGAGCAGATTCCATCAATCTATCCATGATCACCCAAATAGCATTCTGCCTGTGAAGTGCTGGCGGCAATCCGGTCACAAAATTCATAGAAATATACTCCCATTTCCACACTGAAATAGGCAAAGGTTGCAATGGCCCTTCCGACCTCTAATGTTAAGCTTTCACCTGCTGACACGTCAAACACTGCGCCACGAACTGAGCAATCTGCCTCTTCATACCAGACCACCAGAAGGTCTCGCGTAAGTCCCGATACATCTTTGTACTATGAGGATGTACCGTATACAAAGAATGATGCGCTTCCTCCAGAATCGTCCTTTTGATCTCATCATCGTTCGGAACACATAGCCTGATCCCAAACCTCAACACACCTCTGTCAGAAATGTTAAACTTTGTAGCCAGTCCCTGCTGTACCTTTTCCATAACCTTTGCCAACTCTGCATCACATGCCTGCGCGGCCTTTATACGCTCAAACAAAGTCGGTTGGACCACCAAACTAGCAAGATAAGCCTGATGATCACCTACCATCAACTTTATACCCGAGCTCTCCAAATCTCGTCTGATGTGATACTGAGTTACAATCGCAGATACAGCCGCAGGTCCTGACTTCCAACTCAATGCATCAACTACCACATTAGTTTCCCTCGGGTGATAACTGATTGTGCATTCGTAGTCCTTAATCAACTCTAGCCACCGTCTCTGCCTCATATTCAGCTCTTTCTGCGTGAAGAAATACCTAAGGCTCTTATGATTAGTGAAGATCTCACACTGCACACCATACAAATAGTGTCGCCAGATCTTTAGTGCATACACAACAGCAGCCAACTCTAGATCATGCGTAGGATAATTCTTCTCATACTCTTTCAATTGCCGAGAAGTATATGCTACTACCTTACCTTGCTGCATAAGCACACATCCCAGACCCCTAAGAGACGCGTCGCTATAAATCACAAACCCACCATCCCCCGAAGGAATGGTTAACACTGGAGTAGTAATCAGCTGGTGCTTCAACTCCTGAAAACACTGCTCACAATCACTGGTCCACTCAAATTGAACTCCCTTCTTGGTTAATCGAGTTAGAGGCCCAGATAGTTTAGAGAACCCTTCCACGAATCGATGATAATAACCCGCCAGTCCTAGAAAAATCCTAACCTCCTACACATTCTTCGGCCTCACCCAGTGAACCACAACTTCAATCTTGCTAGGATCAACTGATATACCATCCCCAGTAACCACATGACCTAAGGACACAATCTGACTCAACCAGAATTCACACTTCTTTAGTTTAGCATACAACTTCTTCTCCTGCAGAATCTGTAGCACCAACCTTAAATAGTCCTCATGCTCTTCCGAACTTCTCGAGTATACCAGAATATCGTCAATGAATACCATCACGAATCTATCCAAGTGCTCATGGAAAACCCTGTTCATCAGATCCATGAATACCGCCGGAGCATTTGTCAACCCAAAAGGCATGACTAAGAACTCGTAGTGGCCATATCTGGTTCGGAAGGCTGTCTTCACTACATCCTTCGATTTAATCCTCACCTGATGATATCCTGACCGCAAGTCGATCTTCAAAAAGACCAGCATCCCCTGCAACTGGTCAAAGAGATCATCTATACGAGATAAAGGATAGCTATTCTTCACGGTTACCTTGTTAATTTCACGGTAATCAATGAACATCTGCATCGACCCGTCCTTCTTCTTCACAAACAATACTGGAGCTCCCCAGGGTGAAACACTAGGTCGAATGAAACCCCTATCCAGTAATTCCTGCAACTACTCCTTCAACTCTTGAAGTTCTGTTAGAGCCATCCGGTACGGAGCTTTAGATATTGGTGCCTTGCCAGGTAACAACTCTATAGCAAACTCCACTTCTCGATCCGGAGGTAAATTGGGTAAATCATCTGGAAACACATCCGGGAACTCGCTGATTACCCAAATATCATCGAGCCTCAACTCATCCCGCGGCGGTTCCTCCATACAAGCTAGGTACCCCTGAAATCCGTCCAAGAGTAGCCTCCTCGCCTATAATGCCGATAGAATCTATGGCATCGAACGCACACATGATCCCATGAATTCATATTCCTGCTCCAGGAGGTCTAAACACTACTACCTTCCTACGACAGTCGATCATAGCGTAACTGGAGAACAACCAATCCATCCGTAGAATGATATCAAACCCCGACATGTCGTATACCACAAAGTTCGTCGGTAGCAGCTTCCCCTAAATTATCACTGGGCAGTCTTCCAACATCTTCCTACAAAAAGATACACTCCCAGATGACGTATTAACAAATAACACCTCGTTCATGACTTGGGACTCAACCCCACACCGTTCCACAAAACTCACTAGATAATAAAGAATGGGTTGCACCCGAATCAAATAAACTAGAAGCCTTATTTGAAAGTAATAATAAGGTACCTGTCACCACGTTCCCTGCATACTCAGCATCCACTGGAGTAAGAGAATTTACTCTGGCCGGAGCTGTATTCGTCTGAACGGTTCCCCGAGGTATCTAGTTGCTTCCTCGGTTCACACTAGATGCAGGCACATCCCGCTTCGGTGCACGACAATCACGAAACATGTGACCTGGCTGGCCACAGTTGTAGCAGTTACCCCTAAATGACCGACACTCACCCTCGTGCCACCTGTGGCATCTGGTACAATGACCACTAGTCTGGCTCATCTGAGAATCCTGGCGCTCGGTATTCTGACGATAACCCAAGCCCTTGCTCCTCTTCTTCCATGATCCTTGATAAGATCCTGTCTGAGAACCAGATGGTACTGTCCTTTTCCTCGATTCCTGATCCACTTCATCCTCTCGGATACCAATCTTAATCACCGTGGCTTTATCCACCAACACCAAGAACTCACGGATCTGAAGCATACCCACTAGTCTACGGATATCCTTCTTCAAGCCCTTCTCGAACCTCCGAGTCTTCTTATACTCGCTCGAGATCAAACACGACGCAAATCGGGACAACTCTATATACCTAGCCGTATACCCCTGCATTGTCATACTCCCCTGAGCCAGAACAGAAAACTCATCCACCTTCGCGTCACGTATAGAAGCCAGAAAGTATCTGTCGAAGAAGACCTCCTTGAAACGGCTCCATGACATCTCCTCAAGACCACCTCTATGCTTCTCCAACAGATTCACCGCAGTCCACCATCGACTCGCCTCCCCAAATAGCTAGAAGGTAGCATAAAGGACTCGTTGCCTTTCTGTGCAGTGCAAAACTTCCAGAATCCTCTCAGTATTCTCTACCCAATCCTCTACTATCGTTGGGTCAGGTCCTCCAGAGAACGTCGGAGGATGCATGCGTGTGAACCTCTTAATGGTGCACCCCGCAGCAGTAGGAGAGCGCTCGCGTCTCCTCACACTCCACCCGATCTCTCGTAACACCTGCCTGGTCAAACCTCGAGGCATAGAAGGAGACTCATCACTTGCAGTCTCCTCGGAGCCACTTCCCAGGTCATTATCCTTGGGCTCCATTCTATAGCACAATAGGAATCTATCAGTATTCCTACAACACATACAGTTAACACAATGATCAACACTAATCGTGTTAACCATTCCCTGCCAAGTCTAGGTCTGTCTTATCACACTGACATGAAAGTCATCAATGATCTACCCTGCTTTACTAGAATCGTCATCCTAGAAAAAATACGGAATATTGTCGACAAATCCCGATTTAGCAACCGAACAACCCTCAACCAACTTTACCCATATCCAACATCCTATACTCTGGTATGTACTCACAACTAAGCCTAATCAAGTCTACAAGACCTAACAACCTGGTTAGCTTTGATACTAAGCTATCACCCCCCGAACCTGAAAATGGGGCCCAGAGGTGAAAATGTAATCTACTAGTATCTGTATCTAGAGATACAGTACAAAGGATGAGGGTCTGACCCCGTGGGGTTCCCAGACACTCTATACACATCCAAACACAAAGAATATATGCAGCGAAAAAATGTCATACTATATACATATGCAGTACCATACCTGAGTCCATATAAGGACAGAATCAAGGTTCCATCAAACAACGTACAACCGGGTACCCAACATAGCCAAAAATGGCAACCCACAAAATACAAGTCCTAGCACTTACCCAAGCGCTACCTGTAGTACACCGACCACTACACTCCCTACACCAGGACGCTAGTTCCGGTTACTCGAAAGACCTGTAAAAATGTACATATAGTAGGGGTGAGACACCTCTCAGTAAGGAAGAACACAAGTTATATCGGTGTGTGACATTTGAGTGTTATTATGATACAACATACACGCAGTTAAATGCAGTCTGGTACTAATTTCACAATAGTGCCTACAAGCACACACACACACACACACACACACACACACACACATGTTCAGCAATCCCGGTGTCGTCACACCCATCGGCCCGAAGCCTGCCCGCGACATACGGCATTGGCCCGTAGTCAACCCACGCAATACCGCACCACCGACACATGGCTAGTCCCTGACTCCCATGGCATCGTACCGGCGCTAACTGGTGGATCCACACCCTTCGCCCTGATCTGCCGAAATAGGCTCACGCCCTCGGATATAGAGCCGGACCTCTGCCAATCTATGGCTAGCGATTTCATACGCCCTTGGATATAGAGCTGGACACTCAGTACCTGGAATAATTCGGAACCGCATTCTTACTAGCATTTAAACAATCATACACATACATGCATGCTCATGTAACCAAACAAACCACACCCATTTGGTAATCTAAATCACGGTTTTCCAAACATATATAGTTTAAAACAAGTCAAGGCACTACCATCCCTATAACATAGTATAAATCAACATATACGTTCGGTTTTCAACAAAACTAGGGATGCAGCCCGTCGCCCCCTTTTCCCAAAACTGTAATCATGAAAAATCCATACTTTTCCCCATTAGATTCCCCCAAATGAGTAGCTAAAACATATACAGGACCGTGAACTACAGTTCCACCGAGTCCGATTTCAAAAATAACCGATATAAACACAGTTCCCCTTACCTTTTCCCCGAATAGCAAATCCCAAACTCCAAGGCCCTTAAATAGCGAACCGAGTTCCAAAACGTACAAATCATAGTACAAAATATACTCACAAGACTATTCTCTACTAAACTACCGGATCAAAATTAAAAACCAAGCCCTACCTCGATTTTTTGCCAAAACTCGAAAATCTTCGAAACGGGATTCCAATCCGTAGAACTTGTAGAGAATCCTTCCACGATCCTCGTGGTAACTTTAGATTCACGATTCTAGCGACGATCGGTGAAGAAATCTAAAGAGAGGAAGTGTAGGGAGAGTTCAAGAGGGAGAGAGAGAAGATATTTGAGTTTCTTAATGGTTAAGCAATGAAATTTCTATTTATAGCCCCTTTGACCCAGGCAAACTCGTCGACGAAATGGTGTCCTCATCGACGAGGCTCTATAGTCCTCTCATCGACGAGACGGAGGATTCGTCGACGAATCCTGATATCACCGGTTTCCGAAACTCCTCGGCTTCTCCTCGTCGACGAGCCTCTGAACTTTGTCGATGAGAGATGCATGACCTTCGTCGACGAACTCTGGTTTCGTCCACGAAGCTTGTTCAAATACCAATTTTACCCCTCTCTTAATTATTTAAACCCATCTATCATGGTTCGGGTTCTTACATATAATTGTTTGTATCTTGTCAAGATTTTATTTGGTAGAGAAAGATGAAAATATGAGAAATAGTCTATTCAACCCCCTCTAGACACGACTCTTGGGCCAACAACTCGCAATGGAGTTTTTCTAACGAGATCCCCTTTTTTGGGGGTGTTGACCTTACGTGTCACGCCCGGTTTTGATTATGACAAATACTCATTGTATCTAATGGGTAATTGAGTTTTTGTGCAGGAATCAAGAATGACAAGATCAAGATGTGCACAAAGCACCCCCTCTTGGGAATACACCAATTCTAACAGGGGGTTTTATTAGATATTCCTAAATCACACCCTGTTTTGATTTTATTATATTAATTGTGCATATTTGTTAATTTATTTGTTTATTTAAAAAGGAGTAAAATAAAAGGTTATTAAAATTTGTTTTGGGGATAATTCTTAGTTAATTAGGTACCGGTGTGTAGGGGGTGCGAATACCTTCCCCTAACATAATCGAGCTCTCGATCACAATCCTAGTATACTCAAACTGATATTATTCTTAATTGAATAGTAATCATGTATTCTAACTACACAAAGAAAAATAGGTAAGTGGCGACTCCAAATTCTAAATTTTTACAAAAAATAACTTATTTCAATTCCCCTCGCCTCCCGGGGCACCTCGCTCCCTGGATGTCGTGACAAGTAGCATACTAAACCAATTGCATATGAACTAAACTCAATCTTAGTTAGAGTAAGGAAATTAAGGAACAAACACATTGAAATCTTATAACTTTGTTTTCTAATATTTCTATCTTTTTCACAACTAATAGCTCTTTAAGATATTAAATTAAATAAAACTCAATACAATAAATTGGCAATTATAATGCTTATAAAATAAATCATTGTATTAAAACAATAACCATGATATTTACTGTAAAATATGTAATTAGTATATAAGTTTAAAAATCATAAAATGGTACTATATTAAAACAACTTATTTTTCAAAATCACCTAAAATTTTGAATCATAATTTGCATAAGGATCAACATTCCTTATCTTGATTTGACCAATTAAGGAAAATTGTCCAACTCTAACTCATGTGAGGGGACTCAAAACCTCATACTAATCAGTTCTATTGCATAATCGTGCTTGCACAATTCAACCTTAAAATCCCATTTATAATATTTAATAAATTTAAATTTAAATTTAATAAACATAATCATAAAAAATAAAGAATGAACCTATATATTTTCACAAATTACTCACCATTATTGGGTTAACTTTTCTAAGAAATAGTTAGAAACATTTATTTATTAAATAAAATCTAAATTTTTTAAAAAATAACTAAAATCAGTCAAATATTTTAAAAAATACTTTTTTTTTTTAAAGAAATATCTCGTATTTTCATAAATTGTTCCTGATTTTATTAATTCCTTACATGCATATAAAATAAAATTCCACAAACAACATCAACTCCACACAAATTTGTGCGACACCGTTTTATTGAAGGGATCCAATGGGTAATGTAATTCCCAATCGGTCCTTCCCGGTAATTTTACATTCTTCTTCTTTTAGGGTTTTCACATCGCTATAAATCCGCACGCTGGGCCGCTGGATTTCCCTTGCAACGGGTCTTGCCTCTTCAATGGCGATCTCTAAAACCCTAAACACGCCGTTCTATCGGCCTTCTTCATTTTCCTCTCTCTTGCCTTGTTGCTGCAATGTTAACTGCAGCAATAGGAGCAGTCGCTTTGGTGAATGAGGTGTGTGTTTCCTTCTCAGTTCTGTGTTGTGATGGTTCGCGTCTTTTCTGTATAAATCTCAAATTAACAGTTGGGGTTTGTTTTCGCAGGGCCGTAGCAGGTGTTTCAATAGTGTTTTGGGATTCTCTGAACAAGGAATCTGATTTACACGTGCACCAGCTTTGTCATGGCAGAAATGGAGTCTAGAGTAGCAGGAAATGTTGCAAAGCTGGTAACTTTTTGTGAGTTTATCCTTTGATTTGTTGTGTGTTCGTTTGTGATTTACATGTCACAAATGCTACATGTTTTTGGAGATTTGTTCTTTTCTTCTCTCGTCATCTGCTATTTAATTTGCTTTTCCATGGGGTTTGTGTTAGCCTATGTTGTTCTTGACGTTTGACAACCAAATGGATGATCCTTTTAGTGTTCTAGTATTGCAATTCTATTTTTTGTGGTGTTTTCCTCCTGTGGTTGGAGTTAGTGAGGGCCCTATATCTGAGTCAACAGCGGGCACGTTTCCATGGTGGCCTGTCTGCCGCTTAGAGCCCAGATGAACACACCGGATGAAGATTTCATGAAACATGCAGTTGTTTCATGGCACAATACCCGGATACATTTGTAATCCTGCCTTTACTTTTTCCCTAATATTATTATCTAAAATTTTGCACAACCATCTTTTTATTGATTCATTTGCCTTGTTTTGTTTATTTCTTGGTTTGTGGGTGTACTTTGATGTTCTAATTGTGCTGAGCATTTATTTTATTGGCACTAAGTCAGACACGGGGGTTGTCAATTCCATTGATAAGCCACCTTTTGCATGGTGCCTATAAAGAGCTGCTTAACACGATTGAGGGAGCTTCTTCTCCATGGCTTCTTCAAATTTGAAGCAGATAAATTCTTGAATGTTTAATTTGATTCATTCATCGTCTTAAAATTTACAGCTTTTCATGCATTAAGAGAAATGCGCTGTAGGGCATCTGAACATTCTCCTGTAGATTTGTGTATCGACTACAGTTGTGCCTTCTTGGTTGCTTGACTTGTGTTGATGTAGCAAAACGTGGCTGTGGTTAACAGCCTTCCAAAGTACAACTGGAGAGCAAGTTTTGCTTTGGAAAAAATGCTTCCACAGTCAATTGGTTCTATGTACAATCTGGTTCTTCAAAATATTCCTTTGCCGTTTAAGTTTTTGAAGTTTAGTTGGTGTGATTTCTGTTTCTAAAAGACGAGAATTACTTTTGAGAAGTCAGAGAATGTAACAATTCAAAAATGCTTATTTGAAATCTCACTATGATGCTTATTATTTTTGCAATAGATATAGTGCACAGAATGCAATGATGACCAGCTTATTCGTGAGAAGATTCCGAATTTTATTTTGGATCTTCACTGAAATCACTGTTACGCTTGGCTTCTGAGCTCTGTTCCTATATGCAAATACTTCGTCAGTGGTCCGATCAAAACATTTTATGGTTTAACCTTGTGCCATTTGTTCCCTTCAATTTGCGTCTTCAAGATTGATTGATACCGAAATTTTCCATAGCATTAGCAATATCCTTTAAATCAATGCATTTTAGCTTTGCCGGCCAATTTTAGGAGACCCAGATTTTAGTAATTTAATTACAGTATGATGTTCTGTCTACTTCATTTTCAGGTTTTCGTTAGTCTCTCGGCGGGCAAGGCGCAGGCATGCGGCTTTTGTTCTTCCAGCAGTTGACCCAACTCAGCTTGCATACTTTACAACAACAAATTCCATAGCTTGCTCGATCAAATTGCATCTGCAATTCCGTTCATAATTTTTAAACAAGCCTCAATTGTTTTTTACGCATGTATAGAAAGAAAGAATGCGTCATTTAAGTGGGAATATACCCACAATAACCCCATGTGAATCTGAATAATATTGAAGATTGATTTTACACGAGAAATTTTAATGCAGTGCTTGGAGAGACCGACTTGCATGCTCTTCTTTGTTTACACGATTCAAGAACTACAGGTTGCGAGGGTTGGCCCAAGAGCTAAGGCTCCATCATCAGTCATTCAATGAAGCTCTGAGCAATTTCGAAATTTGACTCAACCCCCATTTATCAAAACCCTGATTTCCAACCAAGATCTTACAATACCACCAACAACATTAAAAACAGAAGCCCTCGAAATCCCAGCCCTCAAAATTTCATCACTTTCCAACCCTCGGAGGACTCCCAGGCGCCAGCCTAACATATACAGCCACCAGCTCTAATCAAACCCTAACCGCCTTGCTTTTCTCATCACACCATTGTACGCCATATTAGTTATTTCTCTTAATTAAGTGAATAGAAGAAAAGAAAGCTAATTATATCGGTAGAATTGTTGTAAGATCTATTTTGAATTATTTTCCTTGATTATGTAAGCTGTAGATTGTCTTTATGAAAATTTTCTAATACCAAACTCTCCTAAATATGCTATTAGTTTGAGAGTGTTTTCCTGATTTTTTCTTTTTTTTTTTTTAAATATTTTAAATAATATATTTTTTGTGAAAATAATTTTTGGAATGATTCTGTCGTAATCTTGTAACTTATAACTTAGGTAGTGAGATTTGTCACGTGTTATTTTGAGAATTATTTTTTAAAAATATTATTATTTGATATATTTTTTTAAAATATGATAAATCAGAAAATAAATTTCTTTGCATAATAAATTGCAAAATAAATTTTTTTAATATATATATTTTAAAAATGATAAATCAAAAAATAAATTTTTTTTTGCTTAATAAATGGGAAAATAGATTCTTTAGCGATATTTGTCACGTGTCATTTCGAGAATACTATTATTAAAAGAATTTATTATCTCAACAATCAATAAAAATGATTGGAATTATTTTTAAAATTTAATAAGTATATACTATATAGTATAATTTTTTTTCACAAGAATCATAGAATTAATTTTAATTGATATTTTTAAAAATTATAAAAATATATATACTATAAAATATATATAAGTAAGTTATTATTTTTCAGTTGTAAATAAATTTATATTATATGTACATGTTCATAAATATTATTAAAGTTTTTTATATATGTAATTTTTATAAATATTATATTATTCATATGAATTTATCAATAGTTGTCAGTTATACTGAATAAATAATATAAGATAACGTGCTAAATTGTGATATGCATAAAAAAAGTTATACCAAAATATTATTTATATTATATGTTTTAATGGTAATGTCTAATGAAATAGTAAATTCCAAATATGATTTTTCTATGCACCTTTTTTTATATATTAATAATAAGGTTATATTTATATTTAGTTTCATATTAAAATAATATTTTGTTTTAATTTTGTATTGTTATAATTGATCTTAATATTTGAATTATCTTATAATCATTATCTATTATCAAAGTTTAAAACTCATTCATTATGTTTCGACTTATATTTGACATTTTTTTTATTGTATCATCTCACAAACTATGGACAGTTTTTACGAGTATATAAATCAATTCAGGAGTTTTTTCTTTTTCTAGGTTTTTTTCTTCCGAATTGTGTGGTGGTCAAAGACCGACACTTGATGATTGTGGTGGAACCCTTGAAGCTGGTAGCATGCATGTCATGCTCATGCACGCTGATGCTCTTCCGAGGACGGCAACCTCAGCCCGATTCTTGACCACACAGGCTTTGTGGTTTACGTGACATAATAATTTCTTGATTTATTTTTGATTTATCATCTTTTTAAAAAATATATTAAAATAATAATTTTTTGAGAAAATAATTCCCGGAATGGCACGTGACAAATCTCACTACTATAAAAGAATTTATTTCCTGATTTATTACGTAGAAAAATTTATTTTACAATTTATTATTTTTAAAAAAATATATATTAAAAAAATTTATTTTTAAATTTATTATTATTATTTTTTAAAATATATTAAATAATAATTTTTTTAAAAAAATCATTCAACAAAACCCGTGAAATTGTTGGAATTTGAGGTCGACTTTTGACTGCTTTATGGAAGAGGCAATACGCTGGAAGTGTGAGGTTGTAAAGGAAGCATAATACGTGTACTGAGGAATGACGCGGTATTTGCTAATTTGAGAGAAGTATTATTCTTTAGCGTGTGGGTCATGGAAATTTCAAAAGGGCGAGAATTACAGGAAAAGCACATAAACCGATGGGAAGACGCATGACATAATGCGAAGCAATTTCATCATTATTGTCTGCAAGGCAAATGACGTGATTTTTTTTTTAATTTTATTTTCAGGCGATCAACCTTTGTTCTTGTGATTTTCATACGCATTGGCAAATGTCACTCGTCTGAAGAGTTGGTTATAAAATGTAAACTGGTGGATGTGCAGTTAATTGACATGCAGAGAGCTCGAGAGAGAGCAAAACAGGAAAATGGGCTAAATGGTTTGCGAATGAAGGCAGAGAAAAAGAAAAAGGAACATCAGAGACTCCAGCACCACCGTTTTTCATGCTAGAGCAGATATTCGTTAGGATGACAGCATTCGTTACTTGTCTAAACAAAACACCATTCCCCGTATTAATCAAGATCAGACTTCATATTTATATTCTGGGTGTACATATGAAGTATGAAGGCTCTCATACAGCCCAAAATGAACTAAAATTGCCAAAAAAGAAAAAAAAAAAAAAAAATTCAAATCAAATCTTCCCTAAAACTCACAAAACTTCTCTACGAGCAAGGAAATCAGTGCGATCAAAAGCAACAAGAACAATCAAAAGGACAAAGTGGGGTACCTCCAGCATCTGCCTTTCCAATACCTAGTTCCTCTTCTGTGTAAACAGCAAGCCCGTCCCCAGTTCTCTTCCTAGGCCGAGAAGGTGGGTCCGAAAGCCCTTGATCTTTAACCCCTTTACTCTTCATTTTCTTCTTCATCTTTTTTGGTTTCTTACTCGCATCTTCCACAAGCTTTTGATCCTTTCCTCGTTCAGCTTTCTTCCTCTTCCCACTTGAGAAGATCTCTTCAATCTCATTACGAGGCTTTTTGGGTGTGAGGGAGAGTTTTTCTTGTTCCACAGGAGGATACTCTTGCGGGGGAGTAAGCATCTTTGACGAACTTTTCCCCGTCATTGTTTGGAGCTCCGATCCCTGCAAATGCACTTGTCACTAGAGTGATATACAAAACAAAAGCACGAACAAGCTCTTCCTCTTGGTTTACTTGCCAATAAACATAAAGGCAGGGCATTAGACTCCCAGTAAATCAGTGAGAGGTAGTAAAGATCATACTTATGAAACCTGGACTGGCCATCAACCTGGTGAAGCCACAGGGTTGGACTGACCAATTGGACCTGTGATGCCAGCAGGACACGCATTCACACACGCTACACATCAATATTACTTGGATATACTACCCTAAGAGGATCAATCTAACAAATAACTAGTTTGTACTTCAATCAATATGAATGATTAGGCTAATAAATAACTTGCAAGATCTACAATGGCTGTAAAATCACTTCTCGAGAGTCTTGAGGGCCGTAATCTTCATAATTAATAACTTCAAGTCCAAAGCTAAAGAAAATGAAGAAAAAAAGAGGGGGGGGGGGGGGGGGGGGTGGAATAGGTGCTACAATAACTTCATCTCATTTTCCTGAAGTGCCACAGGCACAGAAAATTGATGGCCTTTGACAACAAAAAAGAGGGACGAGAGAACGGCAAATAGAGAACATATATTGAGACTTCAGCGTACAAATATTGAATCAAGCAATGAACCCTAAAAGCCAAAATTAAAGCTCTAAACAATAAAGAATAGATACCAGAGATCAGTAGGCTCAAAATCAATAGAAGCTACAAACACGAACAACAATAATGCAACCCTCACCAACAATTCATTCATGTCTGTAATCCATTAAATCTTCCTTTCACCGTTGATCATAGTCACACCATCAATAAAACGGCGGAAAGAGAATCTCTGCACCCATCGCCAGATCCCAACCAACAACTTGAACCCAAAAATCATCAGATTGTTGACCTAAACCCCTAGAATTACCATTGTACAAACCCCATCACAGTGATCTACTGGCAAGTCAAACACAAACACATGGCTGTTAAACTTTCGAAGTTGACTCAATGAGGGGATTTTCAAACCATTCATTCCATTCATTAATGATTAACTTCTATCATATTTAAATCCAAATTACCAATAAGAAGACTTTGAAAAATTCATTAACTGATTTATTTCAACTCTTCATTTAGGCTTAAGGTCAATCAGAAGAGTTTCCATTCTGTCAATATTGGATTCTCTAATTTCAATCATGAGATTGGGACCAAAAATCTTGATCAATTCAAAGTCAAATAAAATAAAAAAACCTATCCATCTCATCTCATTCATGATTGGAATTAGATATTTCGATGTTGGACAAGCTTTATTTTGTCTCCAACTTTTGTTCGCCTAGGTGGATTATAGGTCGTGATTTTAATGCAGTGAGGTTCCTGTGGGAGGTGGGGTGGAAGGGTTATTGGCACTACGCAGAAGTTTGATTTGATTATTAGGGAGTGTGGTTTGAGGACGGTCCGTTGGGCAATTTTAATTTTACGTGGTTAGAGCTAGGGAGGTGGCTACTAGAGTTTATAGGTCCTTGTGTACAAACGAGTGGGAAGAGGTGTTCCCTAATCTCTCCCAAGTTGTGCTATCTAGACAGACCTCCGATCTTTTTCTCATCTTATTGGAATCAAGGAACGTGCCTTGGGATCCCACTCCTTTAGGTTTGAAAATATGTGGTTGGATCATGGCTCCTTTCAGACTTTGGTAAGTATATATTAGTTCGAGTTTGTGGAAAGGGCTTGGGAGGGGTTTAGATTTATGAAGAAGTTAAAGAGGTTGAAATAAAAACTTAAAAGAATGGAATAAGTGTTTGCAGATATTAGGATTAAAAAGACTAGCATTTTAAGTGAATTGGAAGAGATAGAAAAGAAGAAAGCATTACTCTTTCAAGGGATGAGGATGTTAGAAGGGTTTCTTTGGAGAATGAGTTGGACGATCCGATTTTCAAGGAAATGGGAAGTTGGAGGCAGAAGACAAAGTTTAAATGGGTAAGAGAGGGCGATTGTAATTCCCGATTTTTTCATTGGATAGCCAGTGGAAAAATGAGAAAGAATTTAATTAGGGAGTTGGAGGTGGACAGGGAGTTGATTATCTCGGATACTACCAAGATTGCCTCTAAGATCACTAATTTCTATCACAACTTGTTTTCTAAGGAGGATGAGAGTAAACCAATGGTGGAAGGGTTGGAGTGGGTTCCTTTATCTTGACAAGATAGCCTAGTTAGAGAGACATTTTGAGGAAGAGGAAGTTAGATATACAGTTTTTAGAATGGAGAGGGATAAAGCTCCCAGGCCAAATGGTTTTAATTTAGCTTTTTATCAAGATTGTTAGCCAATAGTGAAGAATGACTTGATGAAGGTTTTCAATGAATTTTATGGGAATGGAATTTTAAGTAAGAGCATTAATTCAACCTCCATTACTTTGGTGCCAAGGAAAAGTAGGTCCATTAAGATTTTTGATTTAGTATCTGGTGTTTATAAAATAATCACCAAAGTACTAGCTAATAGGTTGAGTGAGGTGTTTTACAAGATTATTTCTAAGGCCTTTATGGCATAAAGCATCAAAAGGAGAAAAGGACTTGACAGGAAGAGGAAGAATACCTTTTCCAGCTTTCAAATAATTCAGATCATCCGAAGGAATTGCTGTCTCTTCATTATTACCCTTCCCAATATCAAAAGGAATAGCAAAGATGTCCACCTTATTAGGAATAGGCTCAAGAACAAGGGACAAAGACCTTCCCCCTTTTCAAACAAGGCTGTTTGATCTGTGTGCTTAGTAGAATCTTCCAACCCTTGCCTAGTGTCAAAGGACATTAGAGAGCTCCCTTCTCTCCCATATGCTGAATTCCATGCAAGGGAATCTCACTTCATAATATCTCTCCCTCCCTTTCAAAATTTCATATAAACAAAGATCTCTTGAAGGTTCTGCCCATTTGTCTTCTTTCATATCTAATGTACCTCTCAACTGGTCAACTAGCAAACCAGTGTCAAAATCACAAAAGTTGCAGGTCATCTTTTGAATCTGAGTTCGTCTCATCTTCACTAATCTTTTTCCATTGAGTTTGAGTCTCTTCAATTTCTACTAAATACTGGGAGCCAATTTTTGAATGGGAACAATCATCTTTCTATTGTGTCAATTTTTCATTCCTTTCTTCCAACACTGTCTGTGGCTCTCCAAAACTAATTGAAGGATTGCACCTATCCAACTTCACAGGATCTTCCTCCCAATTAGAGACATTGGCATCTCCACTTCCCAATTCTCCGTAATTGGTACCTTCGTCGAGCTCTTTATTTTCATCTCATATGCATGCATTGCATCCAAGTCCCCCACACTTGAGTCAGATCAGTTCTAAGTGTCAGTTTTTTCAAAATTGATCAGAGCCCTGAAGCTCCAAAAGCAAAGATGGCATCTATTCATCTAGAAGTGAAGGCTCTGTAGTGGTACCAGATATACATGAAAACTAGGGGCAATCAAGGAGGTGTAACTTGGGAAGAGCATCTACCAGCATTGGAGACTAAATTTGGAGGGCAAGCGAAGGGAATCCTTGAGTTGAAATCAATAATCTTGAGTGCCATTTGGTATTCCTGTCAAAAAAAATTATGGAACAAAAACAACAAACAAAAATTATAAACTAGGAACAAAACTAAAAGCTGAAAGCTAGTAACGTGTTTGGTTAACCTCTCTCTCTCTCTCTCTCTCTCTCTCTCTCTCTCTCATCATCTATATGCTGCCACCCCCCAACAGCTGGGGTCCATAGACTCCATTGTGTTTCAAGCTCATGAACGGACCCTCCACAAAGCCAAAGAGGCATTCCCAGAAAGTCAATCAAAAATAAATAAATAAATATATAAAGAGTTTCCATCATGCTGCAATGACATCTTGATAGCTCAGTTGATAGAGAATCAACTAGTCAAGCCACTCTCACAAACCCTAGCAAGCCACCCACCTAACCATTTCAAAATTAACACTAGAATTAGAAAACTAAATCCATAAGAGGACATAGATCATATGACAAGCTTTCAAAATAAACCTAGATGGAGTTTTTAATCTTATTCCTCTTCATAACATATGCAAATGGCATTTTTTAATCTCACCCAAGAAAATCAATCTGAATAAATAAATAAATAAATAAATAAAGAGTTCCGATTGTAATGCAACGACTTCTTCATAGCTCGGTTGATGGAATGATGGGGAATCAACCCGTCTAAGCCGCTGAGATGAGATGAGCTCACGAACCCTAGCAAGCCACCCACCTAACCATTTCAAACTTCATGCTAGAATTTGAAGACTAAACCCATAAAAGGAGATAGATCAGATAACAAGCTTTCAAGATAAACCAAGATGGAGTCTTTAGTCTTAACCCTCTTCAACATACCAAGATGGCATTTTTTAATCTTAACCCTTTTCACTGCAGCTGCCATCTCTTTGGCACCTGCCGCTCTCTCCTCTGCCTCTGCTGCTGCCTCAAATGATATTTCCACCAGTCTGGCCAGCTGATTGGTTCTAATGAATAAAGTTTAAATCCTTCCCCAATTAATCCATTCTTAAATATCATTGGCGTTCATTTCATTTAATTTAATAATGTGCATAACAAATTCTTACGACCAACAGAATTGCTGTAATACCAGAATCATATGAGATACCTACAAAACAATACAACCAATTTTCATTGTACAAGCATTTTATATAGCATTCATTACATTTATTCCCTTTGTATATATACATATAAATATAGACATGCTCACACAAATTTTATGAGTTCTTTTTCTAAAATATTCTTAAGATCACACAAACATTTCTTAGAATATTTCCCTCCCATAAAAAGCAGACTAAATACAACTTGTCAATTATGCATCATACCAAATAAATTAAGCTCAAATGATATTTCCACCAGTCTGGCCAGCTGATTGGTTCTAATGAATAAAGTTTAAATCCTTCCCCAATTAATCCATTCTTAAATATCATTGGTGTTCATTTAATTTAATTTAATAATGTGCATAACAAATTCTTACGACCAACAGAATTGCTGTAATACCAGAATCATATGAGATACCTACAAAACAATACAACCAATTTTCATTGTACAAGCATTTTATATAGCATTCATTACATTTATTCCCTTTGTATATATGCATATAAATATAGACATGCTCACACAAATTTTATGAGTTCTTTTTCTAAAATATTCTTAAGATCACACAAACATTTCTTAGAATATTTCCCTCCCATAAAAAGCAGACTAAATACAACTTGTCAATTATGCATCATACCAAATAAATTAAGCTCTAGTCCCTTACAATTCATAGAGCAGAGCTACTCCTCAAATAAACAGACAACCATAAACAAGAGGGAAAAGACCACTATTGAAATAGACGAAACAAGGGCAGCCGAGTAGGCAATCACTGTTAGTGTAATTTTATTTTGCTAACCAACAATAACAACTGAAAGATTCGCAAAAAATGGTGAACTAGAGCTTTAGAATGGCAGATCAAAAAAAAATAATGCCAACTACTATAGACTAAGGGAGGAAGAGAGAATTTAGGAAAAACTAAAACAAGCCCATAACCTACTGTAAGAAATCTCCAATTGATCTCCTAAATCGAATCCATGCATCACTAAAACCCACAATACTGCCAAAATCACAATGAATTTGTTCATCTTGTACAAAATCAAAAAGAGAAATGAAGAGAGAGGAAAAGGCAACAACCAAGAACACAAAGCAGAGGGTCAATTCAATACACACACACACACACACACACACACACACACATATATATAGATAGAAACAACATTCACACCCATATTAAAAGAGGAAATTAGACTAGAAAATCATGTGTTAATGTGAAGATAGTTAGTTGTCTCCATCTCATGTGGGAATACAAAACAACTTCACCCATTCGTATTTAATTCCTGCCACTCTACAGGGGACTGCACTTTTACCCATTTGATCCCCTATCCAACATTCTTAAAATTCAGTTCTGACCAAAATAATTCACATCTCTCCAACTATTATAAGCAAAAGAGAATTATAATTAAATTATTAATTTAATTAATTAATTAAAAATTTTATTTAGGTAGGCATTGCTCCCTTCACATGCAAGCTTAGTTCATGCCTAGATTTGGTCTAATTAGCATTTGATGTTGAAAGTTGTGATATCAACCTCGTTTTACATGTACTCATATAAACAAACCCACAAACCTATAGTACAAAATATCCAGTAATCTCTTCAACTCAACAACCGAAGCATCACTAAAACCCACACCACTACCTTAATCACAATGAATCCTTAAATTAGTGTTGATGGTTGTTCATCTTGCAGAGTCATAGGAAGAGATGAAGACAGAGAAGAAAAGGGGGTGACAGCCAAGAAAACCAACCTAAAGCTCAAATTTTCTTTTTAAAAAATTATGGAAACAACAATAGTCACCCCCAGAGTAAAAAAATGAAAAAGAAAAATATTAGATGAGGAAATATCAACAGTATCCAGCATCATGTGTTAATGTGAATATATTAGGTGTCTATGATGGGGAGATTAAAAAGCATTTCACCTATTCTTATTATTAATTCTCAACAAAATACCCCTTGACTGCAGTTATACCCCTCTGATCTCAGTTTTAAACAAATACTTGTCACTTCCCCAATTAATATAATTAAAAGGAGCATTATCATTAAACAATTAATTTAATTAATTAGTTAGGTTTTTAAGCATTGCTCAATTCACAAGCAAGCGATCATGCCTTGGTTTGATCGATAATTAGAATTTAAATGTTGAAAGTTGTGAGAGTAATGCGTGTACTTATGTATTGGTTTAATATTTTATTTTTCAGCTCAAACCTATTGAGTCTTCTGAAGTGTTATTGTAACCTTGCATGTTGTTTTTTAAAACATTTAATGAATAATATTATTAAACAAAAGCATATGTACTTGTCCATAATTAATAAAAATTCAAATTTTTTTTTAATAACAAAAGAAGATATCATTAATAGAAAGGGAATTTACAAGAGGGAGAATGAAAAATCTCCTGAGACAAGCTGAGACTCTCCAAGACTAAAAAAACATAAAAAAATGTCCAAGAAAAAATCATCCAGTCAACGTGTTCCTCCAATCTCTTTGCAGCTCCTGAAAACTTGCCTCTTTAAAAAATCCATACCCGACATACCACAAAGAGGTCAAATATTTTATTTTTTTCCCAAACCAATATCTGATTTGATTTTTTTCCCAGAAAATATCCGAGTATTACATTCCATCCATAAACCCCATAATATTGAGAAAAAGCCACACTTCCATAAAGTTGCCCTGTCCTTTCTTCTACCAAAACCTATGAAGGATATTTCTAAAAGGTCTTCCACTGGGGGAGGACAACCCAGCTTTCTCTTATAATGCCAAAAAGCATACTCCAAATACTCCAAGCAAATTCACATTGCAAAAGAAGGGGAGAAGTTGTCTCAGAGTTCTTATAACAAAGCACGCATACATTGGGAGACAAAGCCTTCATAGACCTCCTAATTTGCAACAAGTTATTGGTATTTATCTTATTAAGCACAACCAAACAAGTGAAAGCCTTTATTTTAGGGGGAACCTTAGCTTCCAAATAGTGGAGTATAGAAAGAACGAAGAGTTGGAACAAATCAAAAAATTCAAAAAAAGATTTGCAAGAAAATGCACCTAACTGGTCCAAATACCAAGAACGAATGTCCCTCCCCAAAGATAGATTACTCTCGCTCAATAAAGATAACAAGGATGACAATTCCACCATCTTCCAATCGTTCAAAGGCCTCTTAAAATGAAGATTCCAAGAAACCAAAGGACTACTCAATTCACCAACAAAGAAAGAAATGGCCTTATTTTGTTTAGAACTAAGATGAAATAGATGAGGGAAAGAAGTAGAAAATGGTGCATTCCCAGCCAAGGGACTTCCCAAAATTGAATATGAGAACCCCTCCTCACCTCTAGTTTAGTGTGAGGGATGAAAGAAGGATAAATCTGAGAAATGGATCTCCACGGACTCCCTAGAGAGCATCTTAAATTAGCATTGGTATCCCACCTGTTCTCATCCAACCCAAGCTTACTTCTTATTACTTTATGCTAGAGGGGCAATTCTTCTAAAGGGAAACGCCATAGCCATTTAGCTAGAAGAGTGGTGTTTTTAGACACCAACTAGCCAAGACCAAACCCCCCTCCTTTTTAGATCTACAAACCTAATTCCAACTCAATAAATGATCCCTACGACTCCCCCTGTTGAACCATAAAAACTCTCTCATGATCCTCTCGAGCTTGCTAGCAAACCTCACTGAATCTTGAAGATAGATAGGAACTATAATAGGATGCTAACAAGACAAGCCTGAATCAAAGTAATTCTACCCCCAAGAGAAAAGAGGACTCCTTTCCAACCATCTAATCTCTTCGTCACCCTTTCCACTACTGGGTTCCAAAAATCTACAGCTCTAGGGTTACCCCCCAAAGGGACACAAGACACCTAAGTACGTCGAAGGCCAATCCAAAATACCACACCCCACTTTGTTAGCCTGCTCCCTAACATGCTCGATTGGCACATTCATAGCTGCTAAACCACTCTTCCCCATATTGACTTTGAGCCTAGAGACCCTCTCAAAAATATGAAGAATACCCAAAATACACCTAAATGAGAGACTCTGATCGTCTACAATAAAATGGTGTCATCAGCAACTGAAAATGAGCTTTAACATTCGTAATGTACTCCCCAGTAACCGTTTATAATGGAAGACCAGTCCATTGAATTAAGATTTGAGTAACAGATTGGTTTTCCCTTTTCACCATTCTTCTAGCTAATATAGCTTTAGGTGTCAAAGAAGGTCAAGGGCCCAGTGTTGTAGCTGGAAGTGTAGCAATTGTTGTGTAGGAACCTCACCATAAAACTTCTTAAGTTGGGACACATGAAATGTTTAATGCTCTTGAGCAGTAACAGGTACAGGTAATCTATGATTAAAAGAACAATTCTACTTTTTGATTTGAAAAGGGCTATAATACTTGGAGGTTGGGAGTTAATTTTTAAGAAGTAAGAAGTTCTAGTTACCTCAATTTGTTGATTGAAAAAATGCCTTTTTTAGCAAAACACAATCGCCAATCTTAAAGCCTCTCACTTTTGTGCTTGTTAGCATTTTGTTTCACTAGATGTTGTGCTATCATGAGATGATGCTTCAACTTCACTATTTCTTCCTTATCATGCAAGTCTCTAAATATTGCCTTTACTAAGGAATCTCTGGGAAAATATTGTACGTAAAGAGAGGTGGGGAAGAACAGACGGGCCTGGCCAATTTGCTAATTTGGCTGATGGGTCATGGGCTACTGCCTGCTGGGCTGGGGCATGTAGATTTGGCCATTAGCTCTTAGCGAGTGGGTAGATAACGCCAGATAAATTCAACCAACCCATTTAATAATGGGAAAAAAAAAATTTAAAATCATATCCATCTCATTTAACATAGTAAAAAGTTATAGGCCAGTTTAAGTGAAATTTAGTTCAAATTAATGAATTTTTATCCAATTTGTTAGACTTATATTACATAAGAAAAGGTTGTTGATGGGAGATAAAATATGAACAAGAAATTGATGAAAATTTCCTTAAGGTTTACTTAATGGGATTAAAGAAAAGATTATTAAATAGCCAATAACTCATGAATAAAGAGGAGAGGAACTCTTGTAACTCCCTTAAAATTAAGGGAGACTAGTATTAATGTTGAAAGGATCTCTACTACCATAAAAAGGAACTCTCTCAATTATGCACTCTTTATACTAATTTTCATTTCTTTACATTTTCTCAATCTTAACTTTAATGTTAGTGAGAACCTCTAGATACCACTAGGGATCTCCTAAGCATTCTTTTTATTCTTAGTTGTACGTAGGAAGTGCAATCGGTCAGTTCGGCCAATTCGATCAATTAACTGAATTAACTAAATTATTTCCGTTAACTCCACCCCATAACTGAACCGACCGAATTGGTCTATTTAACCGACCTGCACCCGACCGAACTGAATTGTCGGATAATTCGGTTAACCGAATAAAAAGAAAATTAATTATGAGAAAAAATGTCAAAATGGGGAATAGGTAGGCAGGTAATGCATGGTACTGATAGTAGGCAAAGCTTGCGAACATAAAAATAAGGGAAAATTTCATCTGGGTTGGGCCATCTAATTTTGATTCCTTTTCATGGAGTGCTGCTCTGTGACAGAATCCCTTCTTACCTATTTTGCAGGTCTGTGAGCTTTTTTATTATTATTATTATTATTATTATTATTATTATTATTATTATTATGTTCTTCTTTCCCAAGTATTAATAAGTGATTCATCATTGTCTTCTGGAATAAAAACCATATGTGAATTCTCCCTTAAAACAACTAAGTAATTCTCAAAAAAAATTCATCCTCCATCCTTTTATCTTCTTTCTGTCCTTTATTTTATGCTTTTGTACTCAAAAAGAGAATTTTGCATCCACTAATGAAGACAACTCATCAGAAAAATTCCCAACACCAAAAAACTTTTCCATGATGTGCAAACAAGGGTTATTGGTAAGAGCAGGGAAGAACCGAAGAAGAAGAGAACAGGGCACTGGACTTTGGGTACAAAAAAAGAAAGAAAACCCAAATATAAAAAAATTAAAAAGGAACAAAACTCAAATTCAATGAACATTCAAACAAATATGAACAAAGAACACAAAGAAACCCATTTTAAAGAGGGAGACTGATCAACATGAATATAATAATTTGGAGGAAATATTCTCTCATACATTTAATCAAACACATTGTGCTCATCTTAGGGTATTGTAAAATTTCAATAAACATCAAACTGCAAAGACTTTTGAGTTTTGAACACAACGGACGAACGAAAAACCTGAAGGGCGGAAGGTCCGAAGGAGTACTGCGAGTCTGCGAGAGTGCGAGCTGCGAAGTTGGGAAGGTGGAAGCCGAAGTCCGAAGGGGAAGACTGGATCTGCCGATCTGGAACAGGAGGTTCGAACTCGCCGTCGCCAACTGTGTGCGAACGGCGACGTGGGAAGGGAACTGGGAACTGGGAAGGGAGGGTGACGCTGAAGGGAACTGGGACTTGGAGTCAGGGAATGCCGGCTGCCAGTGAAGTTGCGACTTGCGAACTGCGAACTTGGGAAGGGAAGAGCCGAAGAGGGAAGAGGGAAGAGGGAAATGGGAAATTGGGATTTAGGAACGGCCGAATCCCGAATGGAACCCTAGCGGTCAACCTAGCCTAAAAATTAAAATCATAAATAATATAATTTAATAATTTATATTTAATTATTAATTAATTAAAAATTCGAATAATTTCATTAAAGGAAATACAAATTAACCATAACCTAGCCGAAAACCAAATAGGCGAATACCCAAAATTATCCTATTCTAAAATCAAACCGAACCGAACTATAAATTATCCGAACCAAACCGACCAAACTAGATTGATTAATTCGGTTAAAATCGAATTATGCTCACCCCTAATTGTAGGTAATTGTAATATACTTGAGTTAGGAAAATCAAGTTTGATTTTTTGCGTCAACAATTTGGCATCATTTGTGATAATTTTGCTTCCTTTTGTGATGATTCTTCTAACCAGGAAGAAAAAAAATAAAGGAAGTGGGGGCACCTCAATCGGTCCTCTAAGATCAAGGAACAATTTGACCCAAGGTCTAATGAGGCAAAAGAAAAAAAAATAAAAAAATCAAGTGCCTTAGCTCCAATGCAAGGAGAGGTCGCCAAAAACATATGGTTCAGCTCCAACAAGGCAAGTTCAACATAATGTACGATTTTCAATTGTCTGACCAAATGATTGTAAAATGATGTGTTTTGTTCAAATATTTCTAGCCACAAATTTTGAAGAAGATTTTAATTTTTTGATTGTCTTTTATATATTTGAGTTTCCAACTTCATCTCTCCTTGGCTAAGATGGAATCGAAATTTTGCTTTTGTACACCTAGTTCCTTCTTACATTCTTCAACTTGATAAACTAAAAATCTTGATTGCATTTTCAATGGCACATTCTTTCACTTCATATCCTTTACTTCAATTGGAATGTATCCTTATTAATTTGCTCATAGGTTCAAGCCTCACGGGAGGATTCCTACATACCATATGATGCACTTTTTTCAAATATTTTTAGTCTCAAATTTTCAAAAATGTTTTAATTTTTTATTATTATTTATTTTCTAGGATTCCAACTTCACCTCTCCTTGGCCAAGGCGGCTCCTTCTTACATTCTTCAATTTGACATAACAAAAATCTCAATTACATTTTCAATGGTACATTCTCTCATTTTGTATTCCTTTACTTCAATTGGGTTAAAAAAATCCCAATTATTTTGCTCATACAAGAGTAATAGTTGCTCTGAGACAATTCCTTGAAAGAGGGAATCCATAACATAATCTTTTTCAATGCAACAAAGGCATGCATGTGAATAAATAATTGATCAATACTTAAATAAATATTAATTATTGTGTTTTTACTAGTGATGCTCATATCATATGTTATACCCAAAATATTTTCATTACTATGATTCACACTTGCATTTATTTTACATCATTTTTTATTGATACACACACACACACACACACACACATATATATGCAAGACAGGCAAATTTGAATACATGCCAGCCTCATGGACGACTTATTTTAGATGATTCAGCTCAGTTGGCTTTTAGATGAATAGTAGCATTCTCATGATTTGAATCAAGAGAAAAATCATTTGAATTAATTACCACATGGTTTGACACCTTATCCATACAAATATTTAAAGAAGCTCTGCCTATATTAACATATAAGTCTTGCTCATAAACAGATGAGCATTGCTTGTATCAACATATGAGCCCTTACTCATAAGATAAATGAGTTATGCTCACAAAACATATAAGTTCTACTCATACCGATAGATCAGTCCTACTAATAGGACAAATGAACTATATTCGTCAACGGATGAGTCTTACTCAAAGACAGATAAGCCTTGCTCATATACAAATAAACACTAGTTATATTGACAAATGAGCTCTACTAATAGATGGATGAACCATGTTCATCAATAGATGAGCATTGCTTATAAACAAATAAGTGTTCCTTCACACAGAAGGAACTAAATTTGAGGCAGAGGAGATGGTTAGAATTGATAAAGGATTACGATTGTACCATCAATTACTATCTAAGGAAAGTTAATGTGGTAGCCGATGCCTTGAGCTGGAAGTTAGGGAGTGCATCAGTATCAACAATGGTAACCCAACATTAGATCATGATGGATCTAGAAAGGTTTGGTGTGGAACTAGTAGAGGGAAGTCATTAAGAATTCATTGCAAGTCTGGTAATTCAGCCCACTTTACTAAAGAGGATTAAGATTGCTTAAATGAAAGACGCAAAATTTGTAAAAAATATAGGTACGGTATAGAGTGGATTGAGGGCAGATTTTAATATCTCAGATGATGGAGTTTTGAGGTTCCGTACCAGATTATGTGTACCCGATGATGCTGAGATTAAAAGAACCATTTTGGAATAGGCACATCGCTCCATTTACATAGTACATCTAGGAAGTAGTAAAATGTATAGATATCTGCGAGAATCCTTCTGGTGGAGTAATATGAAAATGGAAATTGCCTAATACGTAAAGCAATGCTTGACATGTCAGCAGGTAAAGGCTGAGTATCAGAGATCGACAAGACTATTGCAACCACTTCACATTCCCGAATCGAAGTGAGAGCATATTTCCATGGACTTCGTCATTGGGTTGCCACCAGCACTGCATGGGCAAAACACCATTTGGGTAGTAGTAGACTGACAGACCAAGATTGCCCATTTTCTTCCAATTAAGGCTAACTACTCCATGAATAGGTTGACAGAATTGTATACTCAAAAGATAGTTAGACTTCATGGCGTGCTGGTGTCGATCGTATCAAATCGGGACCCACGATTCACATCCCAGTTCTAGAAGAGCTTACAGAGGGCCTTGGGATCTTAACAGACATTTAGCATAACATTTCACCCCTAGACTGATGGACAGTCAAAAAGGACAATTCAAATACTGGAAGATATGTTGTGGACTTGTGTATTGAATTTTGGGGAAAACTGGATTCAGTATCTGTCACTAGTGGAATTTGCTTATAATAATAGCTATCAGACCAGTGTTGGGATGACACCATATAAAGCATTATACGTTCGGAGGTGTCGAACTCCACTATATTGGGATGAAGTTGGTGAAAGGCAAATTATGGGGCTAGAAATTGTACAATAGACTTTTAAGAAAAAATCAGACTTATTTAGGAAAGAATTAAAACTACTTAGAGTCAACAGAAAAGTTATGTAGATACCCGTTGACAGAAGTTGGAGTTTGGTGTAGGAGATAATGTATTCCTGAGAATAGCACCAATGAAGGGAGTTATGAGATTTGGGAAGAAGGGTAAGTGCCCTAGGTATATTGGGCCATTCGAAATACTAGAAAAAATTGGTCCAATTGCCTACAGGTTAGCATTACCCTCAGCATTGTGTAGGATCCATGACGTGTTTCATGTATCCATGCTGGAGAAGTATATTCCAGATCCGTCGCATATGATAAAGTATGAGTCACTAGAACATGGAGATACCTTATCATATGAAGAGGTGCCGGTTCGGAAAGAGCAGGAACTACGCACCAAGAAAATCCCATTGGTGAAAGTACTATAGTGTAATCATGCAGCTGAGGAAACTTCATGGGAACTAGAGGAGGAAATACGCCAGAGGTACCCACACCTTTTCAGCGAGACCTAGTATGAATCAGATAATTGTGATGGTTCAAGTAAATATTTGGTTAGTGTAGGTTGTATAGTTAACTTGTTCAATTGTAACCCCTCTTTTTTTGGTTTTTAATCTTGGGTGGTTTTGGGAGAGTTTATATTAGGCTATTTGTAATCTCCCAGAGCCGTTTATGTAACCATGGTATTCCTTCATCATAAGTGATGGTAATTAATAAAATTTGAGATAGGGCCGCTATGTGGGTGGCCGCTGGCTCTTTCTAGTGACGGGTAAACATTTCAGTGATTCCCAGAGGAGGTTGTGATAAGTGTAAGTTAGCAAATTTTGAGGATGAAATTTTTATAAGGAGGGGAGAATGTAGTGATAAAAAAAAAATAAAAAAAATAAATACAAATAATTAAATTAAATTAAATAAATAAATAATTATTCATAATTATTAATTAAATAAATATAATATAATATAATATAATATTATAATTATATATATATATAAAGGTAACCTGAAGGATCCTCCAGGATTCAAATTGAAAAATAAAAGGGATACAGAGACCCCCTCCATCGTCTCTCTCTCTCTCTCTCTCTCTCTCTCTCTCTCTCTCTCCTCAAACTCTCACTTTCTCTCTCTAGATTTTCTTTCCGTCTTTGTAAGCCAAATTGAAAAATGAACACCATATCCGGGTCCTAGATTTGCTCTTGAACATTTTAACCCAAGTGCATTCGTTGTTGAGACATCGTAGGTACCACTCTAGGGCTAAGGTATGAGAAATAGATTATGTCAAGTTTTTATTTTAAAATTTTTCTGATTAAGTTTTGAGTACGTGGATTTAATTAGATTTATGTTAAGAAAAATACGCCCGATTTAAATTGAGTATGTGAAATTAATTATATCTATGTTCAGATTTTATTTTAAAAATATGTCTGAATTAAATTAAACTGCAGGGATTTGATTGTATCAAATTTTTAGGGAATATTTTGAAATTAAATAAAACTACAGGGATTTGATTTGATCAAATTATCAGGAATAATATATATGTTTTTCTAAATATTTAGGCTTATGGAAATGAAAATTTTGAAATATTATTTTTAGTATGTTTTTTGAGAAACTAGATATTTTGAGATTAAGAAGAATCGTAAAGGATATTGATATGTTAATTCTCAGCAAAATATATATTTTTCCGGCAGTTTATTATATTATGAACTATCCCTTAAATCATGTGGCATGAGATTGACTATTATTGCATAACTAAATCTGTCGGTTTTTATGGTACTATATAGACAAAGATATGGTTTTATTCAGAGTTATGATATGACAATGTTTTACACAAAGTAATTGTATAACAACGTTTATACAGAACTGTAGTATGACGATTTTATACCAAATTATGAAAATGAGATCATGTTACTGTATTATTTTATAAATTGCATTATATGTTTTAATAACCCTGATGGACCAGAGATAAGCTCGGCACTGTAGCTATGGAGATATGTCAGTGCAACTACACTATTATGAGAGTGTTGGTAATGGAAGTCGATTTGGCCTGCGAAGAGTTGTGGATCGCCCCTGGAGTTCAGACCAGGCTATGATAGGCAAATTGTACTACAAACAAGGTATTTTGACTTAGTTTGGTGGTAGGTCAGTCATGGCTAAGTCCCGCCTTTGGACCATACAACCCGATTATGTGGGGTGATTACATGATGTTATATGATTATCCATTCAGGGAGGCTCTTTTATGCATATATGTGAATTTACATATACAGAGAAATTTATTAAGTCAGAGCATGTTTTGAGAAGAAAGTAAGTATTTTTAAATATATAAGTGTGAGTAGAGTTTTACATGATTTCTCAATTAAAGTTAAGTTAATCATTGGATGTGTTTTTATTACACTAAAACTCATGTTGCCACACATTGATAATAATCTATTCTGTCTTAATGAGAAGTGTCTCACTTCAATAACTTTAATATTTCAGGAAATCCAGGAAGTCGAGCTTAGCGAGCTTCGAGAGAGAGGAGGCTTAGATACTGTAGTTCAGGGTAGGTATTCGTGAGACAGGGTTATGCTTTGTGTATCTTGGGATACATTATGGATCTTTGGGGAAATATGTATGTATTTATAGTGATCTTAGAACTCTGGTATTATATTTGGGGATTATGTATATTATGTTTCCGCTATTTGGTTTATAGTTTGGATTATGGACAGGTGTACCTAGTGCCCACTTCGGGTATCAGGATGTTATGTATATGGTATCAGAGGTCATGTATGGTGAATAGCTCTCTGGACCCCACCGGGTTCGAGGTGCTATAGGGACCTTTTCATGCGATTAAAAGTCCAATTTATTATAGCTGACATACTTGCCCAATACTTATTCTTCTTGTCGCTTAATGATGGGTGACATTTTTCTAATGACTTGGGCAACCATTGTTGGTGAATATGATGGGCGAACTTCAATTAATGATATATGCGGACCATCATCTCCTAAAGATTGATGAGATCATCGTTGCCTAGTGGCTTCGTGTTCTCTGTCACTCGAGTGATAAATGATTCTAGCTCTTAGGCGATTTGCACCTCACTTGCAATGTTTGACTTAATGCCTATTCTAAGTGATTCTTCACTTGTTCATTTGGGTGACTAGGTGACACATGACTCACTTTGCTTAAGCAATCTCTTTTCATGGTGACTATGTTAGCTGAATAATCACTATAACATTCCAAGGAGTTGCACAAGGATGGCATAATCGACATCTAAAATGTCTGAACAATGCATATATTTTTTGGCATATAGAAATATAGAATTTATCAAAATTCGAACTCCTATATATATATATATATATATATATATTATGTTTTTCAAGTTTCAAAAAAGGTAAAGGAGTTCAAATTTTGATAAATTCTATATTTCTATCAAAATTTTCAATACGTGATTATTAAGGGAAGTGAAATAGAAAATAAACTATATATAAAATCAATTACAAAATTTTGATTTCACACATCATTAACATTTGATTTTTCTTAATTTTGAGTCATATTAGGGTAAGGTTTCACTTTTAATGCATTTCCTTAACAAAATATTTGACTGAAAGAGAACCTAAAAAACTTTAACTAAAAAACTCTATCTTACTAATATTTAATAAATAATTTTTTTACCCTTTTAAATAAACATTTATTGAATCAAAATATTAAATTCTCTCTAACTATTATGTAATATTTATTTAATTTTTAATGAAAATAGTAATCCTAATATCAACTTTTCATCGTCATTGTCAAACCTATTTTGTAAGACACAATATCACTGGTTTGACTGATTGGTCCGGTGGCTTCACCAAGCCAATCATCTATCTAAGTTATAAAACCATGATTCTTATAATTATATTAAGTAAATTAGTTAATCAAATAATTTTATTCTCATTGGATCCATAGCTTTTTTCATTTGCATCTTTTTTTTTTTTATGGAAACTTAAATTCATTAATTCTAATTTTACAAAAAAGGTCCTCACAACTTTTGGAGATTTTGACCCACTACCAACTCTGTTATTTACTAGGCAAGAAACTTATAATCTCTTTTGCTACCTTCTTAATAAAAATGTATTTGCATCTATGCTATCCTTGTTGCCAATCGCCATCTTTACTCATTTTATTTTAAAATTTAATATATTTTCTTCCTTTAAGTTCAACCAATTTGCTCTTTTACGGTGGAACCTCAATATATATATAACTCTATGTTAGACAGTTAAGCATTCAATTAGCATAACTTTTCACTCCTTACTCGATAAATAATCTACCCTCCTATTTATGAAAATAATAATTTAAACTTTATTTTGTTCACTCTTAAAGGTTATTAAGTATTATTTTCTTTTTTTGAAGTATGTATTTGTTGTAGTAAGATTGTATGACATTGCAAAGCCTAAAATCATACCGCTGGACTCATTTTTATCTGCATATCCATACTCATGTATTCTTTCATAACCTTTATTATCCTTTCCGTAAGCACTAATGATATTTATTATCTCGTCTTAAGATCATCTTGATTTTTATAACTCAATCTCCTATTTTAATATCAGCAACACTCTCTTTTAAGTTTTATAATTCTTACCTCCCCATTGTATAAAAGTTTAAATATATATATATTTTTTTCAATTTCTCTAACTTTCTATGCTATCCACTTAGTAAAGGTAAATTATGTTCCTTTTTTTTTCCTCTAATCATTGTGTCCACATCCCCAAGCATTTACCATTAAGTGTCCCTATATTTCAAATTGCTCGTTAACCCTTGTCTTCTAAAATAATTTCTTTTCCCACTTACATCTAGAATGATTTGGAAAATCTTACATATTTGACATTATATCTAAACACGGTGACAATGCTTCTCTTTATGGCAACGAAGTAGCCTAACCTTGTGCATTTTTCACCATACCCACTTGTGCATTTTTCGCTATACCCAAGTAGTATAATTGTAATGCATTAGGAGATGCCCCAGCAAAATTATAGAAAAAATCATCTTCATTAGTTGTGCTCTTTATACTTTCATTTACATTTACCAAAAATTAAAGTTGGCACCTTAGAAATGAAGAAGGAGAAGGCCCTTCACACAAGGACAATAGTTATTTAGATGATGTGGAGGCCAAAAAGTGAGGAAGTTACATACATCACAACTGGGTAAGATTATCAGATTATCATTTAAAAGAGGCACTCAACTAATTTAAATGTTAATATAAATATTATATTGTCAGAGATTTGAGTCCTAAAAGAGGATTTATAGAAATTTAATTTTAAAATTAAGAAATTAAATTTGAATGTGTAAATTTAAATAAAATATAATATAAAGTTTCATTAATTTTTTTTAAAATTTATAAAAATCTAAATTCAAACCTCAAAATTTACACTCCGCTGCACCTACCACAAATATTATTTTTACATTCTTCATTCCTCGCTCAAATTTGTTCTTTATCTTCCGTCTCCTCTACCATCTCTGCTCCTTTTTCCTCCTACTCAATTTCTCTGTCACTATGCCCAGTCCCCAAATTTTTCTTCTTCAATCCTTTCAGCATACTCATTGAAAAATAAAAGGGTTTTTTCCATGAAAAGAATGAGATTAACAATAAAATAATATCATTTTAAAAAACTAGCCCGTCAAATCATCACTTTCTATTGCCACTCTCCAAGTCTTGACACAGCTGACAACTCACTATATTTAGTAAAAATGAATTATATGTTAAAGTTTTAATAAGTGTGACAATATAATTACATAATCACTTGTCTCACAAAACATCACATACTGATCGTATAACAGTTTACAGCGTATGAATCAGACAATCAGCACACAGCAATGACAGATACTGACGCAGTCTCATATATATACATATATGCCCCTCTGCTCTTCACACGACAGGTTTAGCCAAGGGAAAAAAAAAATTGGACTGAATCAGAAATCCATGTCCCACATAGGCAAGAATAATTCAACCATCCCAATGGAAGTGCAGGAGGATTGCTGCAAACCCAGAAAAACAGCAGGTGGATTGCCCTTTTGGACAATCTGGGTTTTAAACCATTCCGAAATTTGACCCAGGCCAATAAAAATATTGAATAATCACTTCCTTTTCAGCAGTCGCATAGAAGCTAAATACATAGCTTGCCCATTATGGTCCCAACCTCATCATTGCACCAAAGAGAGCATTGTTTTCAGATAAATCAGGGTAACATCTGTTCTAAATTATTGTAGTTATACGGGCACAAAATTAAAACTTTGACTAGAAAAAGGGTTAAATTCATCAAAAACAACAGGGCAGAAGGAAAAGTGCCAAGATTACTGGGTCTGGAGTAAAGGTAAAACAAGTTCTCATCACATTCCGTCATGCAATAAAGTTGGGTAGCCTCTATTTTTCATTCCACATGTGAAAGACCCCTCCCACCTTCAGCCTGTGCCCTGCATATCAGCACAATTTTTATTATTTAACAGTAGAAATGTATGAAAGAACACAGCAAAGAGAAACAAAATATGGAGAAATAGGGGTAAAAGCTAATATTGTGTTTCATGTGATGCAGCACATGAACACAAAGGTCACCCATCCATCTAAGAATCATATACATATAACCAACCGCTTAATGTTGTGGCATCTTGCGGGTTAAGGAAATTTCACTATTGTCCCAAATTAAAATATACAGGAATGAGTACAGAAATAATGGCTTAAAAATGTTTGGGTCCATTGTGTATCAAGCCCTGACTCAGCTAGGTCTAACAAGTGGTTTCAAAGCCGGATAGTCCATGAGTGGTCAAGTGGTAGCATAAATGGAGGTGCAAGAGCCAATTCTCCTGACATACTAAGTTGGATGACCAAGAGCCAAACCAAGGTCAATAAGGATCATCTAGGCCCATTGGATGGATCCATGTGGATAAAGACTAGGGAAGCATGATTAATTCAAATGGCACATGGAATGTCATTAAGACATGTGCAACCATATGGCCCATGCCTCCTTGAGCAATTGTTGAGAATTGGGGCTTGCTCCCAATTGAAAGTGAGATTGTCAGAAATTCCACTCTTCGTATCACAACGGAAACATGGATGGGTTCAAGACCTAATGACTTAAACTTTTAGATCAAGTTGTTGCATCAAGTTGCTACTTAACCATGTATATCAACTCCATGTACAATGAACTCCCGCAACCCCAACACCACCAACTGGCAGACTTGATTATCAAGCAAAAGAAAACTAGCAGATTAGATTGGAAAGGCAGAAAAGGATGCTTATAGGAAAGCAGTATTCATAATCTGAAAAATTTTACCAACAGGATTTCGAAGAAAGAAAATGAAAGGAAAAACTGATGTACAGTAATAGAAGAACCATTACTGTGAAGATCCATTTTTTAGATAACAAATGAAAATTATTAGGACAAAATAGAAAATAAAAAACAATGAACAAGAAAATCTAACAGGCCGATGGTGGGCCTTGGATCAACAATAAGGTTGCTCCTTTGTGACTAGTTGGTCAGGGGTTCAAGTCCAAGGAAACAGCCTTCTTGCACAAAAGCACGGGTAAAATTGCGTATGCTGTGACCATCCTCCCCCTACACTCACAAAGTGAGGAGCCTTATGCCCATGGGATGCTTTTGTTTTTTTTTTTCCTTCTTTTTTTCCTTTTTAATTAAAAAAAAAAAATCAAAAATCTAATAGGCTCACACAGCTAATTCAAAAAGCCTCCCTTTAAACCCTTCCCATGAACATCTTGACTAATTTTCAGTGCCCCTTCTATCTTGCTCTTCCTGTTCCAACCTAACCTCCTTTCCTCCTTGAACCAATTCCCACAAGCTCACCCTACCAAAAGATTTTGAACTTTATCATCCTTTTCACAAACTTCAGCTCTTGGTAAGGCAAGGGTGGAAAACTACCATCTCCTTGAATCCCAGTCGCTTGCTCCTCAACAACCATTCCCCACGTTTTATAATATCCCTCTTCCACAAAGATATGAATCCCTTCCAGTCCTATTGCAGGAGTCTTAGACATGGAAGAATGATTCAGAATCCAAGGAATCTGAGAGTAGATATTTTGCGCCACATCTCCTTAGACCTCAAAGCCCACATGCCATTCGCATAATTTCAACCCAAATATCATTATTGAAGAAACTCTATCTTCTGTAATTTATTGGACCTCATAAGGGTATTTGTTTACTTAAAGATTAAGGAATAGGTGAATTATTTCCCTAAAACAAGATCTATGTAGTCAAGAATTAATAAAGATCCACAAAGGGGTTGGATATGATTTGTATTGTGTTGGGGATAAAAAGGAGAAAAGGGACGGGGCGAGCGCTTTAGCCCTTATTTCACACTTTTCTCTCTAATTTTGGCGCCCAGTGCTTTGAAATGGCCTAATCGACGAATCTCCTTTCTCTGCAAGTCCTCCTCACTTATCGCCATACACCACCAGCATAAACTCCACCACTTGACTTGACTGCACTAAACAAAAACATCCCTTACCTGCCTTCACAACCTCCTTTCAAAATTGATACATACTGAATCATAGAACCATTAACAAAACCTGCACATCAGCTCCCTTTCCAGTTTGGTCCACCATCCATTGCAGCTCTAAAGCCTCCAGGAATGAAAACAGAAAAGTTTTTCCATCGCATCCCAACCCTAGTTCCAGAAGTCAACCTCTCTTCGTCTGCCTAATTGCCATTTGGCGAAATATTCTCCCGAATCTTATTCTACAACAAAATATCCCCAACTGACCAAACATTGAGAAGACCATTGAAAAAACCACTTTGCTGCTGCCAAGGAAACCTTGACCCAACAATGGTCACATATCTAAGTATTTCTCTTTTATATGGAGAGTTGACGCACCCCTCCATTATCAAGGTTGACAGCTATGGCAGAGCAGGATTAAAAAAGAAAGGGCTGAGAGAGAGAGAGAGAGAGAGAGAGAGAACACAATTGATTGTATACTTAGTTTTTGAACTGTGAAGATATTCAATAACCCAACTTTTACAAGTTCATAAGACTCACAAATCTGTGCAAAAGTGAAGCAGCTGAATATTAGGTAAGCACATGACTGGGAAAAGCTCTACAAATAAAAAATTCAGACTCTCTTAAGCATCAGACAGACATAAAGCAGAATTGACATTCTAATGCAATACAAAACAAATTGTAATAAGTGCTGATGGGTTGTGGAAAATCCTCCTTCAGTTTGACTGACATCTAATTCCAGGTTGTCCGCCCTAGAGCTTCTTAAAAATGGAAACATGAACACCTTCATGCATAAAACAGCAACTCATTTCTCTCTATAAGCTACTTCTTTCCAGATTCTGATTAAGGGAAAATACTACAGACAGCTGGTAAATTTGGGAACAAAGCATATTTACATGGGTCTATGTTCATTTATTTATTTTGATAGCTACATAAAATTATATTAATACGAGAAGAATTTACAAGAGGGAGAATGAGACATCTCCAAAAGAAAATCTAGAACAAACAAAAAAAAAGCAACCAAAACCTACAGAAAAAGGAGAAAATCAACAAGCCAGCACATTCCTCCAACCTCTTTGAATCTCTTGGAATCTATTTCCTCTGAAAAACCAAAATCCAACGCACCACAATGGCGCAAAATACTGGATTTTATCCCAGAGAATATCCACACAATACGTTCTATGCATATCCCCCATAAACTGCAAATAAACCACAGCTCCATAAGGCTGCCCTATACTTCCTTCTAGCAAAACCTGTAAAAGAAATGGCTAGTGAGTCTTCCACCGATGCAGGGCATACCCAACTCTCTCCCAAAATACCAAGCAGCTTATCCCAAATCCTCCAAGAAAAATTGCAGTGTATAAGGAGACGAGAAGCTGTCTCAGAGTTCTTGAAACATAGCGCACAAACATTGGGAGAAAGAGCCTTCATAAGTCTTTTGATTTGGAACAAGTTAGTATTTATTTTATTAAAAACAACCAATCAAGTGAAAGCCTTAATTTTTTGGGGAGCCTTGGCCTTCCATATTGTAGGAGGAAATGAAGAATTAGAACAAATCAAGAATTCGAAAAACGATTTGCAAGAATACACTCCCGACTGATCCAAGAACCAAGAGCAAACATCCCTCCTCGACGAAAGATTACTTCCATTCAATAAAGATAACAAAGAAGACACCTCCTCCATCTCCCTATCATTAAGAGGTCTCCTAAAATGGAGATTCTAAGAAACCAAAGGACAACTCAAATCCTCAACAAAAAAAAGATATGGTTCTATTTTGCTCAGCACTCAATCAAAAGAGACGAGGGAAAGAAGTGGACAAATCTACATTACCCAGCCAAGGGTCTTTCCATAAATGGATACATGACCCCCTCCCCACCGTAAGTTTAGTGTGAGGGGAAAAGGTTAGTGTAAGGGGTAAAGGAAAGATAAATCTGAGAAATGGACCTCCACGGACTCCCCAAAGAACATCTTAAACTACTATTCGTATCCCACCTTCCCACCCATTCTCATTCAACCCAAACTCACTTCTTTTAACTCTATGCCAAAGGGAAGATTCTTCTAGAGAGAAGCACCATAACCATTTAGCTAGAAGGGAAGCGTTTTTAGACACCAACTTACCTAGACCCAGCCTTACCTACTTCTCAGGCCTACAGACCTCATCCCATCTAAGTAAGTGATCCCTATGAACCCTAATGCCAGCCCACAAAAAAGTCTCTCATTATTTTCTCAATTCTCAAGTTTATTAGAAATACTTGTTGGAATCTTAAAAATTGACAAAAAAAAGTGGGATGCTAGAAAGACAAGCCTGAATCAGAGTAATTCTTCCCCTAATGAGAAGAGACCCCCCTTCCACCCATCTAACATCTTCTCCGCCATTGGATTCCAAAAACTACTCTAGGATTCCCCCTCTTACTCCCCCCAATCCCCCAACCAAAAAGAAACCCCTCTTCTCCTTCCTTGATGATCATAGTCCCTCTTCCCCATATTAAGTTTGAGGCCAGATACCCACTCAAAGATTTGGAGAATACCCAAAATTCTTCTGAAAGAGGGACTATGATCATCAAGGAAGGAAATGGTATCATTAGCAAACTGGAGGTGGGAGACCACCATAACCTCTCTCTCTACTTCTAATCCTCTAACCAGCCCCCTCTCCACAGCACTATCAACCATCCTGCTCAACACACCAGCTACAAGAACAAATAAAAAAGGGGATAAATGATCACCTTATCTTATGCCCCTAGAGGTGCTAAACCAAGATTTGGGTTGATTGTTAACGATCACCGAGAACCACACATTAGATAGACAGCCCCTAATCCAACAACGCCAACGCTTACCCAAACCCTTTCTCACAAAGACTTTATCCAAAAAGCTCCTACTTACTCTATCACAAACTTTCTCAAACCCCCCCCCCCCCCCCTTCTTATTTCTACGACTATCCTCTTCCCACCGCCTTTCCATTTCCTCTCCCCTAAACACCCTAACCAGATATCTTTCCTGATTCATTCCTCATCACCGGAGCTCCTCTGGTAAGATCAGGGAAAGAAATATTTGGCGTAATTCTCTAGAAAACAAGTCTCTCTATACTCTTCACCACAATCGAAACATCTCCAGCTGCCAAGGTCAGTTTTGATGGATTAATTCGTGGGTGATGAGAGTTCCAGCAGAGCAGTGAGAAAGGCCCTCTACCCATTTTTCTAGACCCTGGAATACACACTGCATTGATTTTTCATTTGTTTTCCTTCCTCGAACAAACATATCTGTCTCTGACATTTTATAGAATCTGAAAACTAGCTCTGTTGCCTGTTTAGCTGAAAGTAAGTCCCCTTCAATCCCCTTTGGTCTCTCAGCTAGCTTCATGGATTAACCCTGTCAGTTTTGAAGCCCACACAAACTAATCTTTCTCCATGCCAACAAAAGATACATGTTTCCCTTCAAATTCCATGATACAGTATGTTGAGGAAGCCAAAATACTTAGACAGACTACCTTTCTTAAAATTTTGAAAGCAGCATTGCCTCTCATCTTTTTTGCTGCAATAATGAGTCAGGCGACAAGGGTTCAGGAGCTGTGAGAACTTTAGAAGGTCATTCTTTAAGGACGAAATGGTTTGGTGGGAAAAGAGATTTGAAAAAGGTTACAGTTGCAGTGTGAGCCTTCCAAAGGTGCACAATGGTTCAAGATGGTCACCTTTGGATGTTGTGAGTTTCCAAAGGACAGACAAAGGAGGACGAAGATGCTCTGAAGGGCGTCAATGAGTTTCTGGTGAATTGTGATGCGAAGGGAAGTTTTGAGATTGTTCACTTTGGTTCCAAGTCAATGGTGAAATTTTCGACTGATCGAGTTGGTATCCAAGGGTGAATGATCGTGAGAGGGAGTTGAAGGGAAGGGTTTCGGAGGGAGGGAGGAGGGAGGGTAGTCTTGCTCATGTACGCACACAGGGGCTCGATGGGAAGAATCGCGATGCTTGCGTAGTTGCCATTTCAGAACGAACTTTCTCAAAACTGCTCAGATGGCCTTGAAGCTCTTAACCTTACATGAGGCTACATTTATTGTTTTAACAAACTAATCATGAGACCCCAAAGAAAGGGAAAAGAAAGATAGCAGCACCCAATGCATGCAAGGATACATTAGAATTTAAAACAAATTATGCTGTTGCTCAAGGTTTTATCTTTTTGCTCAGATGGTCTCAACTCCTAAAGTTTGAGCTAAACCCCTGTGATCTTATTAGCATTTGGCTATTAACAGCAGCAAAGAGATCAGCAGCAGTGCAAGAGCAACCAAATATTCAAAATCATTTGCAGAAGCAAACAGAACTCACTTGTGGTCAGATGGATTAGGTGTAACTTCATAAACAATTGTTGCAACAACGTCCCTTTTCAACTGTTGATTCACGAGAAACAAAAAAAATAAGGAAAAAAAAAAGTGTCATTTGGAGCATTAATAAAACCATGAAACCAATCTTTGACAGTGAGATTACCTGAGTGGCTTCGCCCTTTAAACCAATGTAGTTAATCTGAGTTGTTTCAGCACCAAAATTCAAAGGGAAATGTAAAGTGAGACTTGCTACACCTTGAAATTTAGAATATCTGGATTGAATGAATTGATTTAAAATCAGAAAATAGAAATAATTAAAACATAAACAAATACTAAAGAATAACTATGTCATTGACAGATATAGAGTATTTCTAGATGACCCCTTTCCAAAACTTATATTACATTATCTGGAGCTTGATCAGTCATTCCTTGTTTAGTCTTTCATGTAGTATTGTGGCATGGAATTGCTAGAACACATCAGCAGACTCATGCAAGTGTTTGATTGAGATAAAACAAAAGACCTTCAATCTGAGGCTAGACAAGTTGGGGAGAAGCTGTATTTGTTTGTGCTCAAACACAATCAGAATCGCAACAGGTGGGTGCGGTTTCCTTCAGATGCCGCAAAATGGTTTTCTGATGGGCCGTCTATTATCAGTCAGTTGGGAAGAGAATTTCTTACGGTGTAACTGGGTAGCATACGGAATTAATTGAAAATTCATCTAACAAAGGCGGGGAAATTTCTGGAGTCAAAGAGTTGGGGTGGCAAAGGAAGAGGGAGTTGGTTTTTGCTTCTGGTGGATCTAAAGATGTGAGGTAGTGAAGCTTTGAAAATGAGTTTGGTGAGGTGGCTACGGGTCTCTATCATGAAGCTGTGGCAGAGCTGAAGGTCCACACTGAGATCAACAATTGTGGAGTCAGGTCATGGCGGCAGTGAATAATGTTGAAGGTTTAGGATGTAAAAGTGACGATCATGGGGTCAGCTTGTGGAGGAAGATTTTAAAGGCAAGGGAGGATGTTTATAGATGCATCAAGCACAAAATTGGGAATGAAAGGATGTCCTATTTCTTTTAGGATAACTGTCATCCCCTGAGAGTCCATTTGTTAGCAGATTTGGTATAGAGATACATGCTGATTTTGGTCTTCCTTTGAAAGCTAGGTTTCAAAACTGGAATTGGCCAAGGAGAAGGAATCCCAAAATAGTTTAAATTATTGAGCAGACCGAAGGACTTCCTGATATTAATGTTGAAGAAAGCGTTCCACGGACTGCAGCTTCTTCAGGGGTTTTTATTCTTTCTCAGCTTAGAATCAAATCAAGGTTTTCCATCCTGAGGTTCCCTAGTGGTCTGAGACTCTGCAACTTGGTTTCAATCAAATATCCCAAGGCACGGGTTCATTTGTTGGCTTGCCATAAATTACAGACTTCTACTTTGGACAGTGTTTCTGGCTGGGGGAAAACTACAAGAAGAATTTGCCCACTCTGCAATTATGGAGATGAGATTAGAGGCCATCTGTTATTTTGAATGTTCATTTTCAAGAGCAGTATATTCTGAGACTTTTATTTCTTTCTGCTTAATTAAAATCTTCTCCAGATGGGAAGGGGGGGTTGCAGTGGCTTGCTAAACTGGGGAGAGGAAGGCTATGAATTATGTTATTGCTTCCAAAAAACCCCTGTAGGGTTACATATATATAGGGTAAGGAACCCTACTCCTATTAGGAATGTAAAATATCCAAATCCAAGTCCTTAATGGACTCAATCCCAATTGATTTGGGAATCATAACACATCAGTTGGAAATCCCAATTGATTTGAAAATCATAACATTAAATAGAAATCCCAATTGATTTGGGAATCCTAACACATTAATTAGCAATCTCAATTGATTTGGAAATCCTAACACCATCTTTCTTAGGAATTAGGGCAATGAAAGTAGAATTCATACTCTTGTACACCCTTCCATTCCTATGAAATTCCTCAAAAAAATTCAAGACATCCCATTGAACCACTACCCAATTATCTTGAGAATAAAACCATAGTGAAACCGTCCAGGCCTGGTGCTTTGTCCCTATCCATATCAAACACAGCCCTCCTAATTTTCCCCAAAACAAAAGGTCTCTCCAACCACTTAGCCGCCCCTTCCCCAATAGGTGTCCAAAACCCCTCAACCATTAATCTATCCACACACTCATCTCAATACAACACTTCATAGAAATTTGTAACCTCCTGCCCTATCTGATTATGGTCTCTCACCACCTCCCCCAAATCAACCTCCAACTCCTTCCTTCTCCTCCCATTGGCCACCTTATGGAAGAGCCTAGAATTACAATCCCCTTCTCAAACCCAATTAATTCTAAACTTCTAACGCCAACTCCTCTCCTCCCTCATAAGTAGTGCCTCCAAATCGTTACTGAGATGAACCCTTCTACTTTAATCTTCCTCCCCTAATAAACCACACTCCTCCAATCTATCCAAACCACTAATCTCCATCAAAATATCATTTTTCCTTTCCCCTAATCCCCAAACACTTCTTTGTTCCAAACTTTTAATTTCTCTTAGATAAATTTCAACTTTCTCATCAACTTAAATCCCTCCCAACCCTGAACAAGGCATTCCCTCCACCAAGATCTACTAGAATCGCGAAAAAGGAGGTTGCATAAGCCGCATGTTCTAAAATCTAAAAGGAGTTGCACCCATTGAATAGGGTTGGACTCCAAAATAATCAAACAATGATCAAAAGTAGGCCTAAACTCTTGAACAATATTTCGAAAAAGGTACTCCCACACATCAAAATACAAGAATCTATCTATGCGAGTCAAACCTATCTATCCTCAAAACCCACCAAAGTGAAACGACCATTGCTCAAAGGAATATCCCTAAGACCACAATCCCTAATAAAAGAGTGAAAAAGTCTCATGCTACTGGTCACCCTAGAGCCCCCAAGCTTCTCCCTCGAGGTTTTGATAAATACTAGTCACCCCCCCACAGCACCCAACATGAGTTGCAAAAAGCCTATACAGACTAGCCAGCTCTATGATAAAATCTTCCCACTAGGAATGTTGAGTAGGAACATAAATGGAGGTAAACCACCAATTCCCTACACCCCTAAGCTCAAGTAAGACAAGAAGAAAGAACCATAAATGCTATCTTTACATGTAGCTGACCTAGTGTCCGACGCCACTTATAGACCTCCCGAAGCTCCTATGGATGGGAAAAAGCCCACTCCTTGAATCTATTCCCAGATACTCCTAATGACAAGGAAATCAATCTCACCTAATTTTTTTTCTCTTGAAGAAACAAGGTATTAGGGCTGATTTTATTCACCAAATCCTTGACCACCCTTCCTTTGTTTAATCCCCCTAAACCTCTAACATTCCAAGACAAAATCTTCATTTGGAGACACTACCAACCCCCGAAACCCTAACCCCCTTCTCATTGATCTCCAAGGAAGCAAACCTAGCTAGCTCCCTGCTCAATTTATTAGCCTTTTTCCTCTCCCTTAAAATCCTCTTTCTCAAGACTAACCAAATCAGCCGAAGGAGCTATCAAGGTAAGACCCATGTCGTCAAGTAGTTCCTAAGCATCCTAGTTTTCTCTTTCACCCCCTAAAAGGTCAACAATTTGTAGATTTCCTTCAACCCTTATTTGTTATGGCAATTTAGTGGTTCAGAGTTCATATGAGAAACACAGAATTAAATGGCATACCTTCAAAAATAGCATCACTCCCCAATTCAATTTCCATGGAGTTGTTAGCCAAATTGCTTGTCTTCTCTTCAAGATTGATCACAGAAGGTAAATGATTGGGTTTATCAAAGGATTGGAATTCTATAGTTGCTATGGGAAAAAAAGAACCATCTGAAATCCTTACCTTGTTTGTAATTTGATTACTCTCATACGTAGGCCAATACAATTCTTTGTAGATACAAAATTCTTCGCCCTTCCTCAATTTTTCAATAAGCAATCCTCAAACTCAAATGATGACAAGGACTCTTCACCATCTCCTGCATATTCAAAATTAGCTTCGTCCTGGCTCTCTAATTCCACTACTTCTTTACCTTTCCTTTTATCCAAAAGACTTGCCTCTATCATCTTATTATTTCTGCGCTCATAGACTTTAAATCGTTTAGAACAACTTATGCAAAAATGTTTTTCAAAAAAAAAAAAGTGTTGAATATAACAAGTGTTGAACTACAAAAGTGCTAAAAGTTATATGTGGTGTTTGGTTATATTTAAATTAAGTGATATTTGGGTACTTACTTTTATTATAAGGTGCTATATAATTATTTTTAAATTTCAAATATTAATATTTTTTTAATTGATAATTTCATTAATAATTGTTTTTATCATTTTTAATTAAAATTTAAATACTTTCTATTAAATAAAATAATATAAAATTATTACTTTTAATTAACAATAATCTTATTAAGTAGCTGACAGCCACCATAAAATTTCTTAGATCACTATGATATGAATCCTTACCGATTATTCATTGGGGCGTTCCCCACGAGCGACACGTTGTACTTATACCACTCGGGTGTAGTGAAAAGTGGGCGAGGGTGGGCTAGGTCATCGCCTTGAAGCAATGCGCCATGTAAACACAAGAGTACGGTGTCAAACATGTGAGGGTTCCCGCATCATTTTAGATGTGGGCGAGTAAAGAAGTGATATCAGGAGACTAGAATTAAATTAGCAACTTAGAATATAGGGCACTTACGGGTAAAAGAATGGAAATTGTGGACACATTTATTAGAAGAAAAATTAATTTAATTTTCCTTCAAGAAACTAAGTGGATGGGGGAGAAAGCTATAGAAATTGATAAATCAGGATTTAAACTTTGGTACACTAAAAAGGAAAAACATAAGAATGAGGTAGGAATTATTGTAGACAAAAACTTAAAAGATAGTGTTATAGATGTCAAAAGAGTAAGGGATAGAATTATAAAAAACAAGATGGTCTTAGGCCAAGAGATAAATAAATATCATTAGTGATTATGCTCCTCAAGTAGGCTTAGCAGAAAACCTTTAAGAGACAATTTTGGGAAGATATGGATAGCATTACAAGGGAAGGGGAGCTTAGACGCAACGGTAAGGTTGTCACCGTGTGACCTGGAGGTCATGGGTTCGAGGCGTGGAAACAGCCTCTTACAAAAATACAAGGCAAGGCTGCGTACTATAGGCCCATTGTGGTCCGCCCCTTCCCCAAATCCCACATACGCGGGAGCTTTGTGCACTGGGCTGCCCTTTTTTTTTCTCTTTTAATGGATAGTATTACAAGGCATATTAGGGACTAAGAAAATATTCACAGGAGCAAATCTAAATGGACACGTTGGAAGGGATAATAAAGGTTATGAAATGATATATGGAGGATATGGATATGGACACAAAAATGAGCTTGGGGAGATGATCTTAAAGTTCGCTATGTCATATGATTTTATTGCGTTAAGAAGAGAGAAGAACACTTCATAACCTTCAAAAGTGGACAAAATAAAGGTCAAATAGATTTTTTCTTAACTAGGAGGATAGATTGTTTGTCGTGTAAAGACTGTAAGTTATCCCAAGTGAAAGCTTAACCACACAACATAGAGTATTAGTGTTAGATATATGTATTAAAGAAATGAAAGAGTAAGGATAAAATAAACCAGTGTAAAAGAACTAGGTGATGGATCTTGAAGGGAGAAAATATAATAAAATTTAAAGATAAATTGATCAAAGATGGTGATTGGATTATAGAGGATGGTGTAGACACAAAAGAGATTTAAGGTGAATCAAGAGGAAGATTCTTGAATAGCAAAGAAAGTTGATGATGGGATCAAGATGTCCAAAAAGTTGTAAAGACAAAAACAAATTGGTATAAAACATGGAAAAAAAGTAGAAACATTGAAAACTTTGAAAAGTATAAAGAGGCGAGAAAAGATGCAAAAAAGGTTGTTAGTAAAGCTAAACATAGATCATTTAATAATTTGTATGCTAGGTTAGATACAAAATAAGGTGAAAGAGATACATTTAAACTTGCTAGAACTAGAGAAAGAAAGAGTAAAGACTTGGGTAATGTAAAATGCATAAAAAGTGAGGATGATATTGTCTTGTTCAAGGAAGACATGATTAAGTTACTTCAATGAGCTATTTAATAAAAACTAAGTAGAAGGGTTAAACTTAAAATTGACAAATGAGGAAAAGACTAAAAACATGAGATTTATTCGCAAAATCAAAGTTAACAAAGTTAAGTTTGTACTAAAAAAAAGATGAAAAATGGAAAAGCTATAGGATCTGATAACATCCCAATTGAAGTTTGGAAATGCTTAGCTGATAACAAAGTTATATGCTTAACTAATTTATTTAAAAAAATTATAAAACTAAGAAAATATCAGACAAATGGAGGAAAAATATTTTAATACTTATATACAAAAATAAAGGATAAAATCAAAATTGTAATAACTATCGTGAAATTAAACTTACGAGTCATATAATGAAAATGTGGGAAAGGGTAGTTGAACAAAAATTAAAACTAGAAATGAAGGTCTCAAAAAATCAATTTGGCTCTATGCCTGGGAGATCTACTACAGAAGCTATGTATCTTTTAAGAAGATTAATGAAAAAGTTTAGGGAAAAGAAGAGGAACCTGCATATGGTACCTCTTGACTTAGAGGAAGCGTGTGATAGGGTACCTAGGGTAGTTTTATGGTAGGTTTTAGGAAAAAAGGTACATGTAGTTGGTATACTGATGTTATAAAGGATATGTACAATGGAGTAATGACTAGTGTTAAGACTATAGGTGGAGAGACTAGAGAATTTCCAATCAAAATAGTTGTATACCAAGGATCTGCTTTGAGCCCTTATCTTTTTTCTTAAGTGATGGATGAACTAACTAGGAGTATCCAAAATGACTTCCCATGGTGTATGTTGTTTGCAGATAATATTGTCTTGATTAATGAAACTAGGAATGAAATATAGTCTAAGTTAGAATTATGTAGAGAAGCTTTAGAAGCTAGAGGGTGTAGGATAAAAGGAAATAAGACAGAATGTATGAAATGTAATTTCAATAATAGTAGGAGGAATATTAGAGACAAAGTTAAGTTTGATGATGAAGAAATCAATAGCACTAGTAGATTTTGATACCTTGGACCTATTATGCAAGTTGAGGCAAAAATTGAAGAGGGTGTAATGCATAAAGTTAAAGCAGGTAGGGTAAAATGGAGAAACGCTTCAAGTGTGCTTTGTGATCGTAGAATACCCTTAAAATTAAAAGGGAAATTTTATAGGATGGTTATAAGACTAGCTATCCTATATGGATCAAAATGTTGGGCGACTAAGAAACAACATATCCAAAAAGTAAAAGTTATCGAGGTGAGAAAGCTTAGATGGATGAGAGGTGTAACATTAAAACGATAAATTCAGAAATGAATATATTCGTGGTAAGTTAGGCATAAGGCTAGGGGGTAACAATGTAATGGGTTAAATGGGGGAGAGATGGTTTTACATTCTCTAGGGATTTATAATGGATATCAAGTTACTTGTGTTATAGCGTATGGTTGTCCTCATAATTGAATAAAATAAGTAGTCCTATATATCATTGAGTTTCATTTTCTTGGATCAGAATGTACCCTATTGATCTATATGAATATCTTAAGCATGAGTGTCTCTTGCCTTTATGATCTATCGTTGTATGTATTATTAGTGCTCATGTTTGCAGGCTTGAACGCGTATTATTGGCTAACTCGGTTAAGGGAGAGCCTTCGACGAGTGTCGCACAGCCCTTAATTGAGCCTTAATTGAGGATCCGTGACAGTTGGTATTAGAGCATAGTGTGTGTGAGCACCATGAGTGGTAAAATAAGAACTTTAAAGTCTGTAAAGACAGAACGCATTGAAGCGCTTGAGGCAAGAGTGACAAAACTCGAAACCTTAGAGACAATGTTCTTTGAACTTCAAGGGTTTGTGACAAAATTGTCAAAAGAGAAAGGCATGCGAATAAAGCTTGAGGCTGCCAGATAAAAACACTAGTAGGAAACCTCTATAGTGTATCTGATCTTGAGAATGGAATTGTGGAACCTGAGAAATTCAATCCACATATAAAATCCCTGAGAAAAGACCAATAGATCTTGAGGTCTTCCAGAGGAACATTGACCAATTGGAAGCCTTTGAGAATAGGCTGAAACACATTGAGGGCGTAATGCCATCCCTTACATCTCAAGGGGGAGAGCCAATAGAGCTTGAGGCCTTCCTATGGGAGTTAGCTAACAATTTTTATTAGCTTGCAGAAAATGCCAAAGAATCCATGGGCACCTTGAAAGAGGATTGGAAGGAAGTGGGCAAGCTCTGAAACATAACGGACCAATTATAGAACGACATATAGGAGATGAGTGCTAAGTTAGAAACCGTGGCGCAAATGTCTTTAAGGCTGATAACCGATACAATTAAGGGACCTCAAATTAAGGTACTAGAACCTAAAGGTTATGGGGGTGCCCGAGAACAAAGGAATTGGACAATTTTGTCTTTGACCTACAACGCTACTTTATGTGCTTAAGGATCAAACTAGATGAGGACCGAGTTAACATTGCAACAGTATATCATTATGGGAATGCTAAGTTGTGGTGGAGAACCAAATGTGAAGACATGCAAAACAATCGGTATCCATCAAGACGTGGAAGGGACTGAAACAGGCTTTGAAGGCACAATTTTACCCGGAAAATGTGGAGTACATGGCACGTTGCAAGTTGTATGACTTACATCAGGTAGGCTCGATAAGGACTTATGTACGGGAGTTCTGGGCCTTAATGCTTGACATCAAAGATATGGCAAATCTAACAGAGTATTCCATTTCCTATAGGGACTCAAAACATGGCCAAAGAATAAGATGCAAAGGCAAGGGGTTCGTGACCTCCCTTTGACTCTCGCAGCAATTGAACGATTACATGATTTCTTAGACTCGACCCTCGCAATAGCCGGACGATTAGATGATTACTCAAATAGTTCTCAAAAGAGGAAATATCCAACTTCCGTCAATAATGAACAGAAATCCAACAGGGTGTATAGTACAAGCAGAGGAAGTGACAAGTGATCTAATAGCTTTTGAAGAGATAAAGGACCCTTGACAACTAGAGAGTCAAAGGATAGAGACATAAGGAATAAGGAGTATTGACCACCAATTGCTTGTTTCTATGCATGGGGCCCCACCATGTAGCAAAATGTCCAGAATGAAAAGCCTCTAATGCCTTGAAAGCATTCCAAGAGGGAACAGAAGCCTCGAAAACAGAGTTAGGAGAAAAGAGAGGTATGGTGGGGGCTTTAAGGCTTTTGGGGAGTCCCTAAGAGCATAATTAGCGACAGGGATGTAGAAAGAATACGTGCAACATTTTGTGAACCCCCAAAAAAAAAAATTTGTCCCCCTATTAGATATAGATTAATTTTGCGTTAATTCAATGAAATATATTGCAACTAACTAAGTCCTGTTGAGATGGTGACAAATTAACAACCAACTCTCCCACACACTTTTGACGGCCCGCGTGATGGACATTACCTGAAAGCCTACCAATTCACAAAAAACCATGCAGACAAAGGGTGACAACCATGATAATTTGAAGCTGGAGACCTAGTGCTTGGAAAAGTACCGCCTGAAAGACTTCTAAGACAATACGAAGACCAATCCATCCAGTACTTCACATCAGCAACTTAAAATTGTCTCATGTTCACGAAAAAGATCCATACAGATAGAAGTCTAGGAGATCAACCATTTCAAGAATGAAGACTGTAATTAAAACGTAGAGGAAATCCTTGCAAGTAGAGTCATCAACGATAAAGGTCATCAACAACAATAATACCTAGTTAGGCGAAGAAGGGTCGGATAATAGAGAACCGTTGGGAAAAGACGGAAAACCTCTAGCATGCCACACAGAAGATTCAAGATTTCATGAACTCTAAGACAACAACACCAAAATCCGAAGACTGAAGACTTCTTACAGCAAGTCAACAAGGATGCCGATAAAACTAGTGGGAGAGGATGTTAGGAGGTGACAATGTAACGGGTTAAATGGGGGGGAGAGATGAGTTTACATGTATTCTCCAGAGACTTATAATGGATATGAGAATAAAATACGTAATCCTATTTATCATTGAGTTCCATTGTCTTGGATAGGGATGTACCCCTATATCACTATATGAATATCTAGAGCATGAGTGTCTCTTGCCTTTATGATCTATTGTTGTATGTATTAATGTTTTCATGGTTACAAGTGGTTTTCGAGACTTAACTAGTGCTCATGTTTGCAGGCCTGAACGCGTATTATCGGCTGACTCAGTTGGAGGAGAGCCTTCGACGAGTGCCGCACAGCCCTTAATTGAGCCTCAATTGAGGGTCCGTGACACATAACTCCCGTAGAAGATAAGATAAGGTAGGGATGACTCAGATGGTTTGAGCACTTGCAACGTATGTCACATAGTGCGCCAATGAAGAAGAATGAGTTAGTTACTGTGAGGGGCAGTAGGTGTAGGGTAGATCTAAAATAACTTGGAATGAGATAGTAAGGATCTAATAGGCATGACTTTGTCCAAGGAAATTGGCCATGATCACATAAATTGGCGAAAAAAGATTCATATAACTGACCCCACCTAACAAGACTTAAGACTTGGTATTTTGTTGTTGTTGTTGTTATTAATGTATATTAGTGACATTATTATTACATTAATTTGTGATAAAAATAATATTAGTAATTACTGATTAAAAATAATATTATTAATTAAATAATATTATAAAAATATTAATTTATTTTAATTTATCATAAAAATAATATCATTAATTAAATTTAAAATTTTAATTTATTCAATGTCAATATAAATTAATATAAAGTTCTTATTCAATTCAGAATTGAATTATAATAGCAAATATGTCATAATACATAGTAAAATAATATATAATTATGTTTAAATATATTTGAAATAAAATTATCAATATTTATAAATAAAAAATTCAATGATAATTATATTAATTTTATAATTAAAATTTAAATATTTTCTATTAATTAAAATAATATAATAATATTATTTATTAATTAACAATAATCTTCTTATTAATTTATCTTTATAACATATGATTATCACATTAATTTATGTTCAAAATAGTATTAATAACTAAATTAAAAATGTTAATTTATTTAATGTTAATTTAAATTTATAGATGATTCTTTTTATTGATTCCAAAATTTAATTATATTTTATTAATAATTAATATGTTATAATCCATAATAAAATAATACATGATTATTTTTATACATTTTAAATTAAAATTATAATATTTTTAATAAAAATTTTAATTAAAATTATGCTAATTTTTATTTTTAATTTACATTTAAATATTTTTATTAAGTAAAAAAAAGGCCGTACCCAGTGCACAAGGCTCCCACTTTGAGTGGGGTCTGAGAGAGGTGGATGTCGGCAAGCCTTACCCCCATTTTTGGAGAGGCTGCTCCCAAGTCTCGAACCCAAGACCACCCGTAATTATTTTTTTGATTAAAAATAATCTTGCTCCTAATTTATATTTAAAGCATATGATTATCACATTAATTTACGTTCAAAATAATATATTAATTTATTTATATTTAATATTAGTTTAAATTAATAGATGGTACTTCTTCTTCATTCCAAAATTGAATCATGTTTCATTAATAATTAATTTGTTATAATACATAATGAAATAGTATATGATTATTTTCTAATATATTTTTAAAATTAAAAAAGAGCCACAAAATTTTCTTATATTTACAAAATGGATCCCGCCTATGAATAGTACCACTTATAAGTGGCTAAAAAGTTATCTTAGATTGTTTCTCAAAATTCACTTAAATAGTTCTAAAAAAAGTGGATTTGAAAAGCGCTTTTTGCAATGAGTACTTGCTGCAATATAAGTCAAACGCCACTTTTTTGTAAAAGTGCTTCTTTTAAGTGATAAGTGCTATAAGAACTTTTTTTAAGTGCTCCCAAACGGAGGCTTTAAAATCCAATCTATTCAGTATGTAAGAGGGAGTTCGCTGCATTTCCATCTCTACCCGTCTTTCCTTTTAGGAGTTCAATATGCTTTGCTGCTTTGAACTTCCCCCAGCCTCTCTGTTCCCCTTCTCCCTCTTCGCCTAAATGGAATTCCTCCAATTGCACCCTAGATGTCCTTGTGTTCTCATTCTTCCTATCCCAGAAGAAACATTCTCTGGAAGAGGAGGGCTCCTACCCACTGATCTGGAAAAAATGCCGGTTGCCTCCATTTCTAACTGTTCCCAAGCCATTTTGCAGTTCTAGATGGGCCTCCTCTGAGCCTAAATTCTCTAGCCCAGTCTTCAAGGCCTGGCTGTAAGTAGTTCTTCCATAAAAGGCCTTAGGAAACCATGTTTTAGGCCTCGAAAAAATAGGCCCATATGATTATTCTTTCTGGCCCAATTACATCTTTTCTGGCACAATTGGAAGCTCCAGCCCCTCTAAAATCTCCAATTGTTTCCTGATATCTCTTTCCCCTATAATTATGTGGGTGAAATCCTGGATATTGTCTCCAGAATCACTCCTTAAACCCCTCCCCCCCCCCCCCCCCCCCGCGGGGGTTAAAAGGGGGATCAAAGTTGCCTTGTATAGGTTCTTTCCTTCCATAATTTCCTTCACCGGAATTTCTTCCTCTCCGCTGATCTTTGCCGGAGCTCCTTCCTGCCCTCTGATTTTAATTTCCCCAGGACTTCCAACTGGCTGTATGTTCTCACGGAAGTTCTGATCGATATGCCCTGCCCTTACTCCTATGTTTGGTGATCCACAATCCAGACAGCACATTCTCGGCACCTCCCTGGAATTAGAGTTTTCATTTTTCTTGTATTCTTTAAAAACCATGACAATATAAAAGAACCTTATCCATCCCCCTGCGTCCTTCCCTACTGGTATGCAAGTCATCTGTATTACACCTTTGTTTGTAATTTTTTCCAGAGATAAGAAACGACCAAAGCTATTCGCTCCACCGAAGCATGATGAAATGATTCGATGTTCTGAAATTCCTAACCCAGGGATCCTCTGTTTTTTTTATATTGGAAGATCTGTAAATGTTCAGAAAGCCAGCTCCTTTCTTCTTAGGAAGGTATGAAAGGTCCAGCTCCCATTCTTTTCTAAAATTTTGAGGAACTCCCCATTGTCTGCAAACGAGAGCCACTTCTTACCTAATGAGCAGTTGATCTCTCCCATTCAGACAATAATTTTTTCAACTCAAAGCAAACTCAGATTTTCAGTTTGTGAAGGACTTTCGCCTGCTGAAACGCATCAGCAATTGGAGTTCAAGGTCGCTTTTGACTGCTAAAATGTCTCACCAGTCAATATCATCAATCGTGACTTCAGAATGGTGGTGAACAAGTTGGTCAGCAGATGCTATGTATGCTGTCGTTGGTGGAGACCGTAAGAGCTCTCACAACCAAGGAAGAGTTGCCGTAACAGAACGCGAGTGACTGGTAAGAAAGTATTTCAGTAGTCAAGATTGATATGGATAAAGGAATGAATCAAATTCAGAAGGAGAAAAATTGGGAGGATATCTCAGAAAAGGATAGTGAATTTGATAGTGATTTTGCCTGTGATAGTGGTTTATTGTTAGATGATATTCGCAAAAATTTGGATTATGGGTCCGACTCTTCAGTGCATTGGGGGATTACTTCTTATGTGCCCCCTTATCTGTTTGAAGGTTTAGAGGATGTTTCAATCTTTGAGGAGGGATTGGGAGAGAATTTGGTTTCGACTAACGAGTTTAAGGAGGGAATACTCAACTTATTCCTGTGGAGAAGACTACGCAGAATGTTGCTGTGAGTAATCAGTGTAAAGATGGAATATTACCTACTCCTGCAGAGAAGATTAGTGAGCAGGATGTTTCTGTTCAAAATCTTTTGGATAGAATGGGATTGTGGATGGCTGATCATGGAGGGAATGAAGTTTGATTGGATGGAGCTACCATATAAAGGTCAGTGGGAATTAGCAAGGCTTCAAAGCTCTATCAATTATGAAGGGAAGGGTTTAAAGAAGGGTCTTCTCAATTAGGGTCTGTTGATTTTTCTTCTATTTTTGTAGGTTTTTATTTGTTTATTTGTTTTTCTGGCTTTGAGGATGTCCTCCCATTGTTTGTAATTTTCTCTTATATTTCTTTTGCGATCAAAATAAAAATATATATATGTCATCAAATGGCATGGTAATAATTATTTATACTGTATAAGTATTCATGGCCTAAGTATTACCCATTGTTTGGCTTCATTCTCTTCTGAATTAAGTTTTTCCCCAAATCATACTGCTAGGAGCAAGAAAAATACAATAGTCATGCTGGAAAAACACTACATCATGGTTTTTATAATTACAAATAGCCTTCCACCAAAAAGCATAAAAATTGTCACTTTTTGAAAGGACAAAAAAAAGGTTACTTATTAACAAAGAAAAAAATTGTTATCCCTCCCTTCAATCACCGTCAGTGATCTAAAATTATCCCATCTTATATGCAGAATGGAAATGATGGATCAAGATAAAATAGCCACAAAATAACAATGGCACTATGATGTATCAAATAAAAAGAGGGGGAGGGAAAAACAACCTTGTCTGATATTCCAACATTCCTTGCATATTTTCAGCCAAATTCCACTCCTTAAGAAACAAGTCTTCACGTAAGTTTTAGTGTTAAACACAATGATAAACTGACTAACCAGCTTAAAAAAAGGCAATACCTGAACAGGCAGCATACTCTGAGCATCTGAAAAATCAATGCCCTCTCGATTAATGAACCTAAATTTTAATTTGAAGTTATAAGCCATTTTTCTTCTTTCGAAAAATAAGCACATGCATTACATCAGGAATGTAACCAAGAGCTAAAAAATATTTGTATCAGCTAGAGGCTTGCTTTAGTCGGATGAACTCATAAAAATCATATGATGCTAGAATCAAATGCCACTAAACTTAGCAATGTCATATAGAACAACGAGCTACCAAGAAGTGTCAGAGCGCATTTCTACTTTATAAGAAAATAACTCCACATTGGACCCAAATCAAAAACAAGGAACATGGAATTATGTAGTATATTGGCAAAAGATAAATCTAAGTGAGAAAAAAGGTAACAAGCCTAGAAATTTGATCATACCAATCAAAATCCTTTACTCACATGATCTCATAAGTCATAAGTAATTAATATGTATGTTCATGAAATTTAAAAATTATTAAAATCAAATGACAATAAAAGTAACTATGCTTCCAAGATAATGAAGAAAATAAATTTGCTAAAATAAATGCATTTAAGAAGCTGGGCTTGACCAATAAAAATGCAACTTCTAAACAACTCAAAAACTTGGAGAGCATACCAATAAAATTTGCCGTGAAAAAATGAGAAAAAGAAGAGAAAATGAAAAGCATCATCATTTCCAAGCATCCCGAAACTTTGTCAACACAATACGCCCATTAGAGACTAAAATGGATGTGAGAAAGAGAGAAAAAGATGTTTCTTTCCTCTTTTTCCACTAAATCAATATCAGCCTTGGCCAATAAATTCCCTTCTTGCTGAGAAAAACTCTGGATAGAGCATGAAAACAGAAAATGAATAGAATATGAAGAGAATAGGATGTAGCATATGGTTTCTCAAAAGTGCAAAACGCAACATTAAAAAGAGAGAGAGCAACACTAAGCAAATAATGGAACACAATGTCATTCTACTTAAATGCAGTTACAAGAAGCCTCTTAATCAAGAGAGATGCATGAAAAGGAATGTGTTTTCGGTTCTGCTCCATACCCGAGCAAAATAAAAGTTATCTGTGATGCCTAAAATCCACAAATTCAAGCCAGTTTGTATAAACTCACATGGACAATATGGTAAGAGAAATCAAATTGACACAATTTCACTTAAAACGTTCAGAGAATTTTTTCGAAGTCATCTTTAAGTTGTGTAATGACCAATCGTAACTTTTGCTTTTTAAACCAAGACTGTAGCAAAGCAGATCTTAAATCTCACCAAAATTCACAATTTCAGGAGGTCAGGCATGACCAACAAAGACGATGCTGCAAAATACTGACAGGAAAAACAACAATTTAAATGTCATTCCACAACCTAGCAATGTCAAACATAACATTGCACAAAATCGTGTTAATTTAACTAATAAATTTTTTTTACAAAGAAAGAAATTGTATCAAGAAAGGAAAAGAATTACAAACCAAAAAAGGACAAGAGATCTTTAAGAAAAATAATAATAAGATAAAACAAACAATAGAAGAAATTAAAAAAAGTAAATTCAATCACACATTAACAAAAAAACAGGTAAAAAAGTATAGCCATCAAAAGCTTAATTGTCGCTATAAAAGCGACCATACCACAACATAGCAATGTCAAAAGGGTGAAACTTACGCTCTCATCTTGGAAGGACTTGTTCCATCGGCACCACCAATAACTGATATGCTCTTAATCTTCACATCTGATGTAAATCTACATAATCAACCACAATGAAAATGAGAAAATTCTATGAACTACTCTAGGCCATGGAAAAAAAAAAAGGATAAAAACAAACTCCATCTCCCATAAATCACTCTTCGACATCCCAAAAAAAGGAAAGGAGGATCATCAATAAATTCAAACAACACACTAAAACTTTTCATGTATTTTTTTTTTTTTTTTGGAGGGTAGGGGTAGGGGATGGGGAAGCAGCCTCCAGCTAAAAATTGTACGTGTTTTGGAGGCTTACAAACTATAAAACACAAAACATGAGGTATAAGGAAATAACAAAATTCTGGCAACTAAGTGGATCAGAAAAAATTTTGTGCCAGAAAGTAAAGACAAAAACCAAAGGAAAAGTATGAAACAAGGTATATGCCATGCAAAGCATGGCCAGAACAACAACTTTGATAATTTTATGTGGATAGGGGAAAGAAAAATCAGTATTTAAAATCAATGAAAGCTTAAAATGGCCTCTATAGTTCCATAAAGAGCATCAATATGTTAACAAGTAAATATACCATAACAAAAGCAGTAGGCTAGTAGGCTGTATAGATGCAAAGGCCGCACAGGAATAATCAAACTGAATTTTACTTCAAACCAAAACTAAAAGCAGTAGTTTCTCAATGCCAGTCCTAGTTTTCATTTAGCTCCAATTATGGGTCATTCCAGATAGGAATGCAGATGTTTTTTTTAGCTAGGTAGGAATGCAGATGTTAATAATCAGAACATCAAACATCAGGATTATTTCAATATATGTGGTCATAGAAATGAAGAGAGTTCACAAGCAAAAACTTGAAATATATACGGAACAAGATTCAGATTTCAAGCACAAGAACAAAACCCATTCTTACCAAAATTTTATAAAATATAGCCAAAATTAGTATACCATAAGCAAAGCATGGGGATAGTGCCAAAAGAAAAGAAAGGGAGGGTGAATTTTGCAAGATTCACAAAAGAAAGCTGGAGAAGCTATGACACGCATGCAAGAAGAGCAATATATAGTTACAATAATTTAAATTCAAAATAATTTTATTGTATGATAGAAGAAGAAGCTTGATAATAGAAAAGAATGTGCAAAGGAATCCTCAAGAAATTAGAAGAAAAACCAAAAATAAAAAATAAACTTAATGCAATAAGAGAAAATACAAGATTAGGCTAATAAACCAACCAATCATGCTAGAGAACAGAGAAAGCCACACTGCCAAAACACAAATTTTTCCCCAAAATATTATTATTTTATTAGTACAGTTCCCAAAATGATGCATGAAATCAAATAACCATTACTTAAGTCCCTAAAGTGAAATTGAGTAATGTTTACTCAATTTCTGAACTGAAATCTAGTAACCTTACTAGATAGTCTAGATTTTAGTTTGGAAGTATTTAAAAAAAATGCAGAAATCGAACTTAAATCCAGCAACTATTACTTGATTTCAGTTCAAATTTCTTTTTTCCAAAAAAAAAAAAATTGCAGGAACTGAATTTAAAAAAAAAATAAATAAATAAAATAATAATAATAATAATAATACTACAATCAAATAATCAAAACTCAATTTCAGCTAAAGCCCACTTGAAATTCTCATCTTCACCATCTGCATGCAACAACTTACACAGTCTCACTCCCTCCCTCCCTCTCTCCTAAAATAATACTAAAATCAAGTAATCAAAACTTGATTTGAGCTAAAGCCCATTTGAAACTCTCAGTCTCCCTTCCTTCAACCCACCATATGCTCCCTCCCTCTCTCCCTCCCTCCTCCTTTAACCTCCCATGCACTCTAAAGATGACAATGAGTATGTTTAGTGTAGTTTTCCATTCAGCATCCACCATACACTCCATTCTCAAACACACTTTCTACCTAGAATCCATCTTTTTCCACTTTATCGCCTTTGATTCAGCATCAGCAAAACACACCCACTTTGCGCAGATCATTTGTTCCATATTCCCTTCTTTGAATTTCAAAGTTTATGCATCTGAAGAATGCCTCATTAACAATTTATTCTCCTCCTCCTATTCGGAAAGCTTTTAAAAATCCCCTGAACAATGCAAGAAGCTAATTGGGTGAAATGCTTGACCTTGCATCAACCACATTATCTACTTAGACTCCGACATCATTGTCTCATACATATCCAGAATCTATGGAGGGTGTCTCTAACTGGGTCAAAGGTAATCGGAGCACCAAAGTACTATAGAGTGAACTTTGTGAAGCATGTGAGTTCTGGTCAGACTGAAGGTATTGGGGGTCTTTTTTGTAGGGAAGAAGGAGTTTTATTTCAATACAGATATGATGGTGATGGATTTGGGGTCATAGGGAGAGGGTTATAAGTAGGGGTGTGCAAACGGTCGGTTCGGCCATTTCAACCAATTAACCAAATTTTTTTGGTTAACTCTCCATTAAAACCGAACCAACCGAATTACACTCCTTAATCGAACCATACCTGACCGAACCAAATTTTTGGTTAATTCGGTTAACCAATTGAATTATAATTAATTATGGAAAAAAATATGATTGTATAATTTGTATGCTACAAATTTGTTCTTGGAAAATAGCTCTATTTCTATAACACCATTTTTGCAAAATAGCTGACAGCTTGACACAAACACACAAGCAATGAGGCAGATGAGACCATGCACAAGAGATTAATGTGTGATGTGTTTGAGCATAGAATAGGAGTATCAAATAAACAATTCTTCAATCAAAGATGAATTTAATGTCATCATCAAACCAGGATAACAAATATTAAACCTGACTACCTGAGACTTTGAGTCTGAGAGGCACTCAGGCGACGGCCAACGTGAGGGCACAGCAAGCGATGGCTGGTCTCTGGAGGGTGGAGTCGTGGAGGGCCTGGACTATGGAGGCTAGTCTCGATTGTCAAAGAGTCGACGCAATGATGGACAGCTAGACACTGGTCGCTCGTCAGCGTCGTCGCTCATTGCTAGACGGCTAGGATTCTGGGAAGTCATCGCTGGCCGAATGGGAACTTGGGAACCCTAATTCCCAAATGCAATCTGTGGAGTGGAAGCACTAGAAGTCGAATCTCAACTCTCAAGTCTGGAATTGTGTTGAGTGTAGTGCGAAGTTGGGAACCCTAATTCCCAAAGGCAATTTGCGCTCTGTGGAAGCACTATTGCACTGGAGGAAGGTGGAAGCCGAAGTCTGAAGGGGAAGTGCGAACTGGGAATTAGAAAGTGTAGTGCGAAGTGGGAAGGGATTAAGGGAAGTGGGAACCCTAAATTATATAATTTATATTTATGTATTATTTAATTACATAATTCGGTCAAATCGGTTAACCGAAATCCACTTTCTCCATAACCAAACCGAAAACCAAATAACCGAATTTACCAAATTATTAAACCGAACCAAATCAAGTTAAAAATTAACCGAACCAAACAGACCAAATTTGGTAAGTTAATTCGGTTAAAACAGAATTATGCTCACCCATAGTTACAAGAGTAGAGTTGAAGAATGGATGGAGATTCAGAAATATTTTTTGCTGGATTTTTCAGGGGAAGTGGAGGGGATTTATCACAGAAGGAACCAGCAAGGGCTTGGGGGAGATCACATGGTGATTAGCTACAAGGATTTGCATCTGAGTGCTATGAGCTTGTTGCATTGGACTAGGAAAGGGAAGCCCCAATGCAGGATGCAGGGCTGCCCCGCTCTGTTGTTTATGGGGCCCATATGATCTTTACAGATGAAGGAGGGTTTGGCAAGGGATCAGATACATGCGCTGCAAGGCGAACTAGGCAAGACGATTGAAAATGTGAATGCTAGGATTGCTGTGCTCAAAGGTGAGGGGGGTACCATTATGATAATCACAATTTTTTATCAGCAAAGGAAGTTTATTAAACAGCATCAAGGGAATGCCACCTAATTACAAAGGGAACCCAAAAAAAAAAAACTCAGAACAATCCTCACTGTAGTGTGTCAAGGAAATCAAGCATTTCATTACTATCCCTCACAATGAGCCCACTATGCCAATTTGAAATCAAGGTTATCCAATGATCTTTGATAACATGAAAGAGCAAAACTCTGCCAAAATATGGCAAGAAGGATGAGGGAAAGAGCCTTCCTTCCATCCTTACTAGAGCGGATCGCATTCCAAGCCCATAGCTCACCCTCCACAATTTCTCAAGTGACCCACTTCTGCTTGATCAAGGAAATGGCCAAATCCCAGGTGTATCTAGTCCAAGAGCATTGCAATAGAACCACCTATTAACAAGAGGAAGTCTTTCTTTTGAAGGTTATCAATGGCGAGGATATTTCCAAGAGTTGCCTCCCATGTGGAAAAAGTAACCTTGATGGTGGGGGCTATAGTTTTCTATGAGTTTCCAGGGGAAACTGTTTCCTGTCGGAGAGATGAAACTCTTATAGTAAGATCTGACCATTAAGTTCCCATCTTTATCCAAGTTCGGTTAGGCTCAATGGCAGTTTTTTTTGTGCAAGGTATTATAGAGGATGCAGTAGAAATCTATGAAATTATTGACCTCTCGCTCTAAGGGGAGTCGAGGTGAAATAGTAAATTTGTCACCGTGTGACGTGGGGGTCCATAGGTTTGAGGCACGGAAACAGCCTCTTGCAAAAATGTAAAGTAAGGTTGCATACTAAAGAACCATTGTGGTCCACCCCTTCCCAAACCCTGCATATGCGAAAGCTTTGTGCATCAAGTTGCCTAATCTAAGGTGTTCCTAATCAAGAGAATATTCCAAACATCCAACAATGTGAGCTCAAGGTGCTGATAAGCGCATCGTTGTCTCTAGCCAGCTTGAATATAGAAGGGTATTTTATGCTAAATTAGGACTTGCTACACCAGATATCATGCCAAAATAACATATTTTCTCTATTCCCCACTTGAAAATAAATGAGAAAGAAGAACTTTTCCCTCGCTCTCCTAATGAATTTTCAAACACTTACACCATGAACTCCATTCAAATCTTTCCCGACCCATCCATCATAAAGAAGACTGTATTTGGTAGCAATGACTTCCCTCCAAAAATGATTCATATCTTTCATGAATCTCCAAAGCCATTTCCCTAGGACAGCCTAATTGAAAGTGAGAAGAGATTTAAGACCGAACCCTCCTCTATGCATTGGTCATTTAACCACCCCACATTTGACCAGATGATACTGAAAATCCTCCCCTAAGTTCCCCTATCAAGATCTCCTTTGAACAGCTTCCAATCTCCTAGCTACTAAATAGGGATAGGGAAATGAGACAAAGTAGATTGGGAGGTAAGATAGAGTGCTTTTCCACCCAACGAGTTTTCTTTCAATTCTTCCAACTATAAGATCCCAAAACTCCCTTATCTTTAAACTTGGCTCCCAAAGGGAGACCCAAATAGGTAATAGGAAAAGGCCCCAACTTACACCCCAACAGGTCCACAAGAAGACGCCCACATTGGTAAGTCTCCATTAGAATAATTTCACTTTTGCCCAAATTCAATTTCAAGCCTCTAACCACTTCAAACCCAAGGAAATGCATTTGAGATTGAGGATATTCTTACGCTGTCCTCACAAAAAATGATAGTGTCATCTGCAAAAAGAAGGTGGGAGACAACAGATTTGCATTGTTCTTCTGATGCCTAAGCCCCTTGAGCAAGCTCCCTTCATTGGCCTTAGTTATCATAAGGCTCAACACTACCATAACCATGATAAACAATAATGGGGAGAAGGGATCCCCTTGTCTCAACCACAAGATGAACAAAAACAATAGGGCAAACATTAATGAGCATTGAGAAAGAAGGGCTAGAAATGCAATCAAGGATCCAATTACACCACATTTCCCCAAAACCAATTCCTCTAAGAATGCATTGCAGAAAATTCCAATTCACATGGTCAAACATCTTCTCCATGTCCAGCTTGCATATCACTCCTCCCTTCTTTTCCTTAATATGGGCATCCAAAAATTCAATTACAACTAGAGATACATCAAAAATGATCTGCCTTCCTGCTATAAAAGCATGCTAGTATTTCTCGATAACTTTCGAAATTGCAATCTTAAGCATTGCTGCGAGGACTTTGGAAAGGTGCTTATACAAGCTGCCAACCAGGCTAATAGGGTAGAAATCTTTGATGTTGCAAGCCTCAAATTTCTTGGGAATCAAAGATACAAAAGTTGAGGTGATATTCATCACTAATTAACCGGTTCTGTGGAAATATTTAGTAACACCGATGATATCATGTTATAGAAGGCCCCAATTCCTTTGGAAAAAGGCTAAAGTGAGGCCATCAAGGCCAGAAGCTTTGTCCCCATAGCCCTTGAGATATTGGACCATCATCAACTACAATCTCTCCCTCCGCTCCAATTCTAGTCAACACATTGAATCTTAATGGGCATTAGTAGTTCAAAAGAAGAAATTAGTATTACTGTCCTCCTCCTTCAACCAAAGAACCTTAGATTTTTGCCTTCAAGCAATTTCATCCATGATGAAGACTTCAGCAAGATCTTTTATGAAAGTGATTCTTCTAGACTTACTATCAGCACTAAGGCCCTGTTTAAGCTCTTCTTCACCCAGCTCCTTAACACTGTTGAGAATCACATTCTTCCTCAAGCTCTTAATTCATTTCCTCCACTTCAATTTCTCTTTCGGCTCTCAGTTTCAGAGCAACCACAAAGCTAGCCTCCCCTTCAAAAAGCAGCTCAAGTCACCATTGCTTGACCTGATCATCGAACCCTTTGTACTTGAGCCACATATTCTCAAACCAAAAAGCGATCAGCTCCCACTTAATTCCTCCCATATCAAGAAGGATGGTAAAATGGTCCGAGATGGATCATGGGAGCAATAAATGGATAACTTTGGGAAAGTATTCCTCCCCATCAGTGGAAATTAAGAATTTGCCAATCCTTGAGTGCAGGGGAAACTCCCAGAGTTTGACCACATGAAAAGGATGCCAGTGAATGGAAGGGTCACTGTGGGCACAGCTATTAACAAAGTCAGGGAACTTCTGCATGCTACTTACCTATAAGATTCTCCTACTCCTTTGTGAAATAGAACTGAGTAAAAATCTACCCCAATAACATGAGGGGCATCCCAATTGTCTCTAACCACCAGGTGCTCATTCTGGAAGCCCATTCACCTGGACCATTGACCCAATGAAAATCCAAGTAAAATTGTCCTCCAAATCCCTGAACAGGCAAAAATCCGAGGAAGCATTAAGGGAATGGCCTTGCAGCTCCACCACCATATCCTTCCACATTATGAGAATTCCTCCGGCATTCCAGCAGCTCCCAAATCAATCCACTTGCAGTTCTTCATCCCCTAGAAACTACTGACCATACAGCTATTTAAGGAATAGGCCTTAGTTTCCTGAAAACATATTACATCTACCTTTCAATCTGGGGGAAATTATCTGATTACAGTCCTTTTAGCTTTGTTTGTGAGATCCCTCACATTTCATGAAATTAACCCAATTGCTTCCGGCCTCCGCCAGGTCCGAATTCCCTCCAATCTTATCATAACTCACTGAGCATTCGAATCTCTTAAAGTTCCCTACTTGCATCCATCCTATGGCTGCTGCCCTGAGGCTTTTTACAAGTAATTCTACCTTCCTCTTCTTTTCTATTTCTTCCAATAAAGGCATATCTCTGTCCTCAAACTTTTGAAAGATACTCCAATAGTCTTGCTAACCAACTTCATTTTGCAAAGAACCCAGTCCGACACAGCCACACTCCAATAGTCTTGCTAACCAACTTCATTTTGCAAAGAACCCAATCCGACACAGCGACACCTACTCTTTGAAGCTGGTGCTGTCAAAATCAAGCCTTCGAGCTCCTTAAAACAGGGAGAGGGGGGGCTGTCTTGCACATTCTTCAAGTCAGGAAGTGTAGCAGGAAAAAGCACCAAATGCTCCTCTTCCAAGGATTTCAAGGACCCTCGCTTGTCCACCAGCCTTAGCAGCTTGTTCAAGTTGAGCCTGCAGTGGCACAGGAGAACCAAAGCAGATCCAAGACTCCTAGTGGTGGAAGCATGGGCTGTTCTGTAGTCACAAGAGGAAGGAAATGGGATGGTGAGAGCCTGAACGTAAAGATGCTTGTGCTAAAGCTGGACGGGCCCAAAAGAAGACCTGCCCCTAAATCCTTAAAAATGGCAAAGGACGCGGACCAAAAAGGACCACACCAAAAAATTCAAAATTTAAGTTGTTTGGAACCTTGGAGACCTTACGCTTTTGACTGAATGCGTGCAAAAGATCATGTCTTCACTTGCCTTCTCAGCTTCCTGAGGGTGTGGCTGATATAGCCACTGCAGTGAGGGCAGTAGCAACTGGCCTCCAAAAGAGCCAACAGAGCAGCTGCTTTGAGTTTGGCTTGATCTTTCCTCAGCTGTGGTTTGATCGAAGGTGGCACCTTCACAAAGCCTTGGAGATTGAACTCTGGTTAGGGATCATTCTTCTTCCCAGCTCAGCCACAGCACTAACAATTTTGCTCCAGCCCTTCGAATCAAAACTCTCTGGAAAGGCAATGTATCTCCATCTGCTTGATCACTGTCAGGGCAAGCAACCAACTGAAACTGTTCACCTTGAGTTGAAGCAGAAAGGTTTTCTCCTTATTCCTCATATGGCACAACCAGGAGGGGGATAACGACCTGTTCTTACTGCAGCTTCAGAACTCTTCCACCTCCAGGAAGATGGAGATCCTCCAACCCATTTGATATTCTGTGATTCTGACATCAAGCACCAAGTCGAAAGATTTCCTCTTGATGAAGATCATCTTCCTAGCCTCACCTCATATGATGGAGAGAGGGAGAGAGAGAAGAACCATGCCAGCACTTTATTCATGATGATAATTACAATGATAATAATCACATTCATAAACGATCTCGATGATGATGATTGATGTTATTTGCTGGTGGAGAGCGCAGCAGCTGCAGCAGGGATGATGAACTGCTCTAACATGCAGGCATGTTAGAACATAGAGCTGATCAGAACTTAATGCTGGCGTGAGGAATCTGGAGTTCTTGATGAAGACGATAATGATGAAACCCCCAAGTATCCATTGATGATCTTCATCATCATCAGTATTATGATAATGATATCTCTTCATCCTCTCCAGCAGTAGTAGGGAATCCAACCATCACCAAGTCCCCCCCCCCCCCCTCTTCTAGTTCAGAATTATTAACTTTTCATCAATTACAAATATTGCACAATCAACGCTGTTTGATAGAGAGAAAACAGAAGCAATGGAGATGATGGATTGCACGTACACATGCCAATGGATACAGCCGGCAAGCAAGACATATGCCAATTGGTTTTACAAGAACTAAGGCTTTTTTGGCAGAAATGATGGTGATGATCAGAATATGCAGAGAGCTGTGGCGTACTTCTTGATTAAGAACCCCCAAGTAGTACCCCATACAAGGCTTTTGTTTGGCAGAAACAATGATGATCAGAATATGCAGAGCAGCAGAGGGATGTGGAGAACTACTTCTTGATGATGAACCCCAAGTTCTACCCAATTATAATACTAGTACTGACTCGAATATTTCTCATGTTTACTGTCTGGGAATTCATTTAATGATGATGCCCAAATTCTGCCCCCTCCCCCCATCGCAAGGGTCATCAAAATTGTTAAATTTTCAACAACAGTTGCAGTACAATACTCTTAACTAGTAGACTAATAGGACTACTACTGCTACATTGAGGATGAATATGGATTGCATTGGTGATAAATTTTTATACTCTAGGTTTTCGCATGCAGATGGTGGAGGTAAGAGTTTCAAGTGGGCTTCAGCTGAAATCAAATTTAATTACTTGATTACAGTATTATTTAAAAAGAAAAAAACATACAAGGAGGAAAATTGAGCTGCTTACTAGAATTCAGTTCAGAAATCATGTAACCTCCATTCACTTCAAGAACTCGAGTAATAGTTACTAGATTATAAAAGTACACCATTTGGGGAAATAATTTTGGCAACTACATCATTTTGGTAATTATATGAATAAAATAATTATATTTTGGGAGAAAACTCACCAAAAGTGAAGAAAAAAAAAAATCAATCTTTTCCCAAATCAAATCAATAGCTAAAACGTGATTTCAAAAAATCCATGCATTTATCTCCGGTCAAGGTACCCATATAGCATCAAAAACTGCACATCATCAGAAGATTCTCACTTTCTTTTGCCACAAGGAATAAATTTATTCCATAAAAGATTACCAAAAAATGAGCTTTTTATTAGTGATACTCTTTTATTCAGCAAAAGCATCCATACATGTGTTCCATTCAATGTAATCATGGTTCTAAAACCCAGAGCAAACCCGGTGAAGCCATTGGTTTAGTTGGAATGATCGAATTGATGGGCCAAACCAGTGATGTCAGCATGATGTCAGTGTGTGTGTGTGTGTGTGGGTGCTAAAAAGATACTATTTCACCATATGGGGAATAAAATTATAAAGTGCTGGTCAATAGAGCCAAATACAATCACCAGCAACAACCTAAAAAAATTTTGTGTTCTTTTCTATTTTTCTATATTATTATTATTATTATTATTATTAGGAGTCAAACAAATATTGAAAAATAGAGAGGTTTGATTTAATTAAAAATTTACTTAAGTTGGAGTGCATGTGTGTATCTATATATTACTACTTGTGCATATGTATTATTTACACAGTAAATAAACAGAGATATAGTAAGTGTAGTGGTAATTCACTCCCTTACATACCTAGGGTTTCAGGTTCAATTGACAGCAGCATCATTGTCTTTTTTTGTGCAAGGAGCCAAGTTGACCTGCCAATGACCCATTTTAATCTGTCTGACCAGGTTGGCCAGGTCAATCCCAGAATCCCAGAACACCCTGGTGACCAGTTCTGGCTGAACCCAGTCAGGCTAGTTGGTCAGGTCTGGTTTTGGAAACCATGATGCTAATAGAAAAAGGATCCTTACCTCTCCTTGGTCTCTTTTTTTCTTGATATGCATTCTTAAACCCATTTTTAAAAAGGGTAAAATCCAGCAACACCCCAAGTTTTCGGATTATGAAACTCCACCCTCTAAGTTTTCAAAAACTACTACAAAACCCCCTAAGGCTTAATTTTAACAAAATGAACCTTCCATTAGTTGATCGTTAGTCAACCATTAAGTATATATGAAAAAAAAAATGAATTTTTTCCATAATAAAATGATAATTTAAAATGACATCAGTTTAATAAATTAAATTTAAAAAATTGGTTAGTATAATGTCTTGAAACTAAGAAACCTGAAGACCATAAATTAAACTGATTCTCAAATTAACCAGTCCAATCGCTTTGGATCAATCAATTGACATCAACATAACAATTTTTTAAAAAATATGTATGGAAAAAATAAAAACTAATTAATAAATCATAAAAAATACCAAGTAATTATAATGCTACAAAATGCTTGTTAGATGTATTTCTTAAAAATTTAATGACTAGGCACATCATAAAACAAATAAAACATAGTACAATATTCCTAAATTCAAGTACCTTACCAAACATAGTGTTATAGAAAATGAAAAATAAAATTTCAAAATTCATCCTTTATAAATTAAAACTATAAAATTGAATGTTAGTTCTTTTGCGTGTAAAATATGAATGCTAAATGAATAAAGAAAACTCAAATTTATATTAAGTGTGTTAAATGGTCATTTCGTCATTTAGCATTACTGTTATGAGTAGGGGGGTGTGCATAATTCGGTGAAAATCGAATTAACCGAAATAACTGACCAAATTCAGTCAGTTCAGTTAATTTTTAATTCGGTTCAGTTTTATATCTCGGTAAAATCGGTTATTTGGTTTTCGATTCGGTTATGGAGAAATTAAATTTCAGTTAACCGATTTAACTGAATTATATAATTAATTAATAATTAAATATAAATTATATAATTTATAATTAGGGTTCCATAATTATTGTACAATTAATAATTAAATAAAAATTAAATATTGAAAGCATACAATCATATTTTTTCCCATAATTAATAATAATTTGATTCGTTTAAATTCGGTTAACCGAATTAACCGAAAATTTAGTTTGGTCAGGTAAGGTTCGAGTAAGAAGCGTAGTCCGGTCGATTCAATTATGATGAATAGTTAACCAAATTTTTTCGGTCAATTCGGTTAATAGGCCGAACCGTCCGATTGCACACCCCTAGTTATGAGTTAGATTTTGCTAGTAATAAGTGTGAGTTAGTAAGGGCATTAAGGTCATTCCTATTGTGCTTGTTATATATTATAAATAAAGGGAGAGACCTATCACTGTGTTTAGGTCTTCCATTTTACCCAATTATTCAACATGGTACCAGAGCTTGATACCTAAACCCTAATTGTTACCACTACCGTCAAAACCAAAGCCTTAAACCAAAATCCACTGCATGACTACCATCATAGAAGAATTTCCAGCAACACTATAGCCCTAGAAAACAGCCAGCAGCAGCTGAAAGTCGGACCAGTCACTGGAAATTTTCTGGGCGACACTACCAGCTCAAAACACCAAATCTACTAAAGATTTTGCAAAAATAACACCAGTGTCACCCACAGACACTCCCGATCTGCCCCACACTGAAATCCCATCTCCAGGCAGTGTTCCACGGGCCCCCTCACATGCCAGTTGAAGGCTGCCAGGGCCGACCCCACGCGCCAGCGCGTGAAGCTACTTTCAGGCATGTTTTTGACCTGAAATCATCCAGCAGTGATCCAATCCCTCAATTAACATGTTATTGGAGTTTTTCATGATGTATTTTGTCTAATGATCTCACCTTTTTAAATTGCTCATGTGCGGCACCCAAGGAATGGTTGTCTGATGCTTCATGAAGTTGTTTATCAATGGTTATTGAATTTATTGGGTCTGAAACAGTGGGATTTGCTGTGTTTTTTTATTCAATGTTCTAATTCCTTCCATATACTAAAATATCAAGCTGTTGGGCATATGTTTTGCTCAAAGATCCAATCTTTGTTGTGACCATGCACTCGTGGTAATTCATTAGTTGTTGTTTAGTGTTAGTAATAGTCACTGGTGGCTCTCTTGGAGCAGTGTCAGTGCTCATAAGCTGTTTCTTGAGAGGCTGTGGCAGTGTTATATAAATTTTTTGGTGATTTATCCATGGTAGTTTTGGTGGTTCACCTCTCCAATTGTTCTAGTGCTGTGTGTTGCTTTCTTGGGGTTATGTCTGAGTTTCTTGGTGCTGTGGCAGCCTTGTACTGATTTATTTGTGACTTGTTCATGGTGGGTCACCTTGTTTGTGGTTGTTCTGATTGTTCCAGCAATTAATCTTGTGATCATTGGTCTGAGTTTGTGAATGTTGGGATGGAGTTTGCAAATCCCAAAAGTATGGTTCCCTTGTTAGTCACTTGTTTGAGTGAACCGCATACTGTGGCTATATCAGAGAAGAAGTATTCAAAGTTTCTACAGTATCAATCGTCACAACAAGCATCTTATCACATCACATCTTTTGCCCAGAAAGGTAATCCTACAATCTGTATGTCATTTGGTATCACCGATTCTGCTGCCACTTACCATATAGCAGGTGCAACCAACTTCTTTTCTAACCTCCAGTATCCTAAAAATCTACCTCAAGTTATCCTTGATGATGGGTCCACTATTGCTGTTAAGGGGATAGAAACAATAAATCTTACTCCTTCCATCTCTCTTTCTTTTGCTTTATACATTCCCATATCTCTTTTCAATCTCATGTCAATTAATAAGCTTGCAAAGTCACTAAATTGTTCTATCACGTCCTTTCCTAATTCTGTGGTTATTCAGGATTTGAAGATGAGAAAGACAATTGGCATAGAACGTGAGGCTCGCGAACTTTATTGCTTGGAGTCGCCTTCTCTACCCATTGCCTGCATGGTCGCAGCTACACCACTTCAAATTCATTGTCGCCTTGGTCATCCATCCTTGGACAAGGTGAAACTCTTACATTGAGTTATGTGTCTAATCTTGAGTGTGTCTTGTCAATTAGGCAAACATCATCGTGTTCCCTTTGCTTCCCAGGTTGAAAAACAGGTGGTTAGTCCTTTCATGCTAGTCCATTAGGGTCCTAGTCGTGTCACATCAAAGTTGGGGTTTTGATACTTTGTTACATTTGTTGATGACTGCTCTAGGATGATTTGGTTATATTTTGAAAGATCGTTCTTAGTTGTTTGATATCTTTTGTGCCTTCTATTCCCAAATAAAGACTCAATTTGATATGCTAGTCAGGATATTTTGTAGTGATAATGCTACATAGTACTTCAATACCCAATTCAATACCTATATGACTTTACTCTGGTATGATCCATCAGTCCTCTTATGCCCACACACCACAACAAAATGGAGTTACAAAGCAAAAAAAACAGACATATTCTTGAAGTCACTCGTACCCTATTGTATCAAATGAATATCCCCAAAGTTTTTTGGAGTGATGTTGTGCTCACAAGATTGCTCCCTGATAAATAAAACGGCATCCTCTGTCCTTGGTGGTAAAATCCCATATTCAATTATCTTCACTAAGGCTCCTTTGTTCTCCCTTCCTCCTCGTTTATTCGGTTGTGTGTCCTTTGTCCATCAGTTGACTCCAAGAATGGATAAGTTGCATCCTCATGCTATCAAATGTATTTTTATGGGCTATTCTTATACTCAAAAGGGATATCGATGTTATAGTCCTACTTTACATCGATTTTTTGTCTCTACTAATGTCGTATTTTTATTCTGCATCATACTACTTTAATTCCTTGAAATTTGTTGACCTTGATGAGTCCCTTCCTCTACCTTGCCTTCCAAATCAAAACCTATTATCTATGTCTTATACATCTTCATCCAATTTGAGTCCTTCTCGTTGCTTGGATCATCCCAATTTGTAGGCATACACATGGCAACTTAAGGGGGAAGTGCCTCCTCCAACTTCTACTACTGTGCCTCTAGTTCCCTCATCGAATGATCTTATTTCCCATGAGTTGATCTTCCTATAGCTGTTCGAAAAGGTAAATGCACTTGTACCCAACATCCAATCTCTAATTTTGTTTGTTATGATTTCTTGTTACCCTCTTATTACTGTTTTGTTAGTACTCTATCTTTTGTTGCTCTTCCAAAATCTGTTTTTGAAGCCATATACCATTCTGGGTGGAGGACGGCAATGGTTGAAGAGATGCATGCTCTCCATGATAATGATACTTGGGATTTGATAACTCTTCCTCCTGATAAGCATGTGGTTGGTTGTGACTGAGTGTACAATGTGAAAGTCAATCTTGATGGTTCTACAGCTTGGGTGAAGGTCTGCCTTGTTTTTAAAGGGTATACTCAGGTGTAAGGTTTGGATTATTCAAACACATTCCTTCCGGTCGCTAAACTTGCCCTTAGTATGTTTGTTCATTTCTTTTGGCCACCACTTGTCATTGGCCTCTACCCGCAAGAGGTGACGTTAGGCGAGACGAGGCGCAGTGGGGCGACAGGCGCAGTGAGTGGCGCCTTGTGAATTTTAGTCATTTAAAGGAGAGAAATAGCCACAGCCAGACCCGTAGCCCTCATTCGACTCGAACGAACATAGCCCTGGCCCTTTTCGGCCCTTCGAAGCCCTTCGTGAGTTCGTCTTGCACATTCGAACCAGCAAGAGCCTTCACGATCCTTCGAACCAGCAGCGTGAACTCGTCTACGAGCCTTTGAACCAGCCAGACGCCTTCACGACTTCGTCTTCGAGCTTCGAATCAGGATCGTGAGTTCGCCTTCGACATTTTGAAGAAGCACGACCCTTCGCGACTTCGTTTTGAACTATCAAGAGTCCTCACGAGTTCGTCTGCCTGCCTTCGAACCTTCGTCTGCTTCTTCTGCTGCTTGCGTCCTGCTGCCTGCTGCTTCTCTTCTTCATCTTCTTCTTCTTCTTCCTGCTGCCTGCTTGTTGCGTGCTGCGTGCTGCTTGCTGCTGACTGCTGCCGCTGCTCTTCTTTTTCTTCTTCTTCTTCTTTATTTGTAAGCTTATAAATTAAATATTTTGTTTAATTAATGTAAGCTTATAAATTATAGCTAATACATAATATTTATTCTTTTTACTGAAATTTAGCTACTGTATTTTAATTTGTAATATTTAGTTTAATTAATGTAAGTTTATAAATTATAACTAAAACATAATATTTATTCTTTTTATTGAAATTTAGCTACTATTTTTTGATTTGTACTCTTTTCTTTTGATGTCGAACTATGTTGAATTGTTGATGCTTTTGGGCTTCGTACTGGCGATTTTATTAAATTTTCAATTTTGTTATTGAATGTTTTGGCATTTTATATTCTAATATTACTAGATATTCATATGTTCATATATCAATTACCCCAAATAGACATTTTACACCATTTTAATAATTGTGCACCTCACCTTCACGAGGTGCGCGCCTTCACCTCGCGCCTCGGCTTCAAGGACCCTTTGAGCCTTGGCTCACCTCGCGCCTCTGACTACTATGGTTGTGAGTCAATTTCTCAATTTCCCGAGAACAAGTTACTAGGATGCAATAATTCACATTTTAAGATATATCGAAGGTTTACCAGGAAGAGGTCTCTTATATCAGGATCGGGATCACACTCATCTTCAAGGATATACAGATGCAAATTGGGCTGAGTCACCTTCTGACCGAAGATTCACAACCGGGTATTGTATCTTTGTCAGTGGTAATTTGGTGTCTTGAAAAAGTAAGAAACAAAATGTGGTCGTTAGGTCGAGTGTTGAGTCAAAGTATAGGGCTATGGCGAACACTACATATGAACTTGTAGAACATGCTATAAGAACTTAGTTTTCCACATTCTCAGTCTATGGAGTTGATGTTGTGATAATCGAGTTGCTATTCATATTGCCTCGAACCTGGTCTTCCATGAATGGACAAAGCACATTGAAGTTGATTGTCACTTTATTTGCGAGAAACTGATACAGAAGCTCATTACAACCACTCATGTGAAGTCTGAGTTTCAGCTTGCTGATTTGTTCACTAAAGTCTTGGGAGGTGCTTATGTGAAATTCATTTGTAACAAGCTAGGAGCATATGATCAAGGTCTTAAATTTCGATTTCGACTCATATTTCAAAGCTCCAAAAGTACAAGAATTTTGATGGAAATTTCAATTTTTGATGTCAATTTCGATTTCAATAAGAAAAAATAATAGTATTTAGTAGTAAAGCATAGAATTCTTTTATGAAACTTTTGAAATGGTTAATAGACATAATAATATAAGTTTTAGGACTAATATGGTATAAGTTAAATACATCTATGTTGTATATGAAGGTGGAAAAGTGGTAATATAATTAGTGTATCAAGCATATTTATAAAATAATGTGCATTAAAAATATTCTCAATTAAAACAAATGAAAATCATAAATCATTTAAATATTATTTATTACACAAATAATGATAATTTAGACATGAATGGTTAGCTAAAATATTGTTGTAAGTACATTTTTCATATAAAGTTGTTGTAATAATCAATGTTTAAATACAAAAATAAAATAAATTGAGAGGAAGTTCACTTAACTCCTAAATTCGAGGAAATTTCATTTTGTAGTTCAAATTTCGACAAGTTTCGCTATAATTTCGAGATTTCAATAAATTTCAAATTATTCATTGAAATTTCAACGGAAATTATGTAAAATGGAAATCAACTGCCATTTCGATTTCGAGAGTGACAAAAATCAAAAATTTTGATGGAAATTTTAACAATTTCATGGAAATTTAAGACCATGCATATATATATATATGCTCCATCCTGAGGGGGAATGTTAATGGTTATTTAGTCATTTAGCATTATTATTATGTGTTAGAGTTTTGTTAGTAATAAGTGTGAGTTAGTAAGGGTATTATGGTCATTCCCATTGTACTTGACATATATTATAAATGGAGGGAGAGACCTATCATTGTGTTTAGGTCTTCCATTTTACCCAACTATTCTACAAATTGGTTGATCCTTGTTTGAGACAATTCACTGACTTTTCCTGATTTTATTCATGTTGCTATGTTATTAAAGATAGTATTCAACCAAACCTAGAAAGAAAGCTGCAATTTGACCAAGTGCCCAATTTGAGCTTATTTTTTTAACTATATTTTTTAAATATATAGTTAGTCATTTCATAGAGATTTGACAAGTTTTATGTTGCCTATCAACTACCTAACACAACCCTTCTCCTTAAAACTAAAAGGGAAGTTTTATAGAACTGCTATAAGACCAGCTATGTTATATGGATCAGAATGCTAGGCGACTAAGAAACAACATATCCAAAAACTAAAAGTTACCAAGATGAAAATGTTTAGATGGATGGGTGGTATATCGCCAAAAGATATTAAAAAATGAACATATTCGCAGTAAGTTAGGCATAGTTCATATAAAAAATAAGATAAGAGAGGGACGACTCCAAATGGTTCGGACACTTGCAACGTAGGCCAGATAGTGCACCAACGAGGAAGAGTGATTTAGTTAACACGCGGGGCAAAGAAAGGGTAGGGGTAGACCTAAAATAACTCGGAATAAAATAGTAAAGATTTTAATTGTCCTAAATTTGTAGAAGGAAATTGTCCATGATCGCATAAATTGGCGGAAAAGGATTCATGTAGCCAACCCCACCTAGTGGGACTTAGGCTTGGTTTGTTGTTGCTGTTGTTATTGTAAATATATAGTTAGTCATTTAATTTGCATAAAATGTTTAAAACAAATATTTTGGATAATTATTTAATTATTTTTTCAAAATTATTAGTATTATTTATTTATTTTTCATAATTATTAAAATAATAATTTAATTATCTTATTATGCTTATGTCAACTAGTTGACCTGACCCACTCGCTAGGTGTTTAATTCACTTATAAGTTTCATTTTCAAAACATATTGTAATTAGCTGACCAATTTTTTGTACTTAATATATTAAATTAATGTCATTTTCTTGATTTAACTTATTAAAATTGAGTGTAAGGGTAAAACTGTCATTTTATTAAGGGTGAAACTTAGTTTTTTCCCTAAACTTAATGATTGACTAACAGTTAACTAACACAAGGTTCATTTTGTCAATAAAATTAAACCTCCGGGGTTTGATGGTAGTTTTTGAAAATGTGAATTGAATGACTGATAATTGATCTAGATAACAACCGATTTTGATGGAGGCAATTGAATGAACCCTCTAAAATATTCATTATTTTTTGTTGTTATTTTCACAGGTATTAAGATAAATAAACAAGGCTTGAGTAAAATAGTCCTCAACATATTCCTATAATTGAGACTATGATACAAATGGGAGGAGATTGTGCCTCATACATCTAGGTAAGTGTGTGTGTTTATTTAATCATAGCGGCACATGCAACATGATGTACAAGATTCCCCAAGTCCAATATTAACTTCTCAAAGGAGTACTACTGGAATTGTACTTTCAATTGAAACCTAAGTCCAAAATTCACTATCTTGTTGCAGTCAATGAAACCTTCTCCTCTCTCTTTCTTTCCCATGGATAAAGAAAAGGTTCTCTCTAAAGATAAGGTGTTCACTTGGAGTTTGGGGACTTCAATTCTCAACCAAATTATACTAAATTTCAAACTTTTTTCTGTTTTTATAGAAACACTGCTACTAAATTACTAATGACTTGTTGCACATGAGAAGACCAAACAAAGCACTAAGCCCAGATATTCATCTGATGTGTTCAGCTTCTAATGAGATACATAAGCATTTGTTTCTTCATCGTCAAGTGACCGTGCACCTTTTATGTACTGTTTGCCAATTGGGGAGAGGCAAGTCAACCCAAAGAAAATGTGGAGGGGGTATCTGATGATGAAGTTTTGTAACTTTGGCAAGAATAAGCAATGAAAAGTGTAGAGGAAGTGTGCTTGGTTTGCCCTTTTTTGTGTTTCATGGAAGGAAAAGAGTCATAGAATTTCGAAAGATCGACTTACACATTGTTGCTTGTTTTGGGATAGCATGGACTTTCTAACTTCTCTTCAGGCTTCAACTTCTCATGCATTTAGGTAACATCTTTTTATTTTTTTCCTGTTTCTGTAGGAGGACAATTTGCTCCCCTTTCTTAGCATTTATTCTTCTTTCTTAAATTTTTTTCTTTTTCTATCTAAAGGAAAATCATATTTTTAGTATTCAACTTATGAAATGCAGTTCTAAGAATTTCACATGAAGACAAATAGATGTATATAATAGGCAATAGCAAGCCAAAGATGCAGGTCTTATTAAAGGTAGAAAAAATAAGTAAGAAGATCTGGATGCACATTTGTCGATCTAATAAATTGATGGAAAAAGGATTCACGTAGCTGACCCTACCTAGAGGGATTGTTGTTACTGCTGCTATTGCTGTTCTTGTTAGATGCTCACATAATTGTTGTTAGATGTAGACATGAAGCAAAAATTAAATTTCAATTCCAGCATCATACCTAATTAGGTCAAGATCACATTGAATCAAACAAAATTTGAGAACATTTTCCTAATGGTCAAAGTTGATAATGGGATTGAAGTCAAAGTGAGTAAGATGATAATGCGTAATGATCTTTGAAAGATGGACAGATTTTCTAGAAACGTGTCGTAGAAATAATAAACAAGAGTATTATCAACAACAGATTTTCAGATCTATATTTTCAAACGATATCAAGTGTAAAACCAATATTTAGACCCAGTTGAACAAAGATTGTAAGACGTTTAAAATTCATGGCAAAATACTATGCTCGAAAGAGAATAAAATTGAAAGATAAACTGACCCAGAAAATTTCAAGTTTAGAGATGACTGACTTTGTTTACAGAGAAAAATAGCACAGAAACAACAGAAATCACCACTTACGGGATGAAAACAAGTAACTCAGGATCACCATCATTGCTTTCCAAATGTCCCTGCCACAGCAAAGAGAATCATGAAGTTTCAGAAACTTTGTTGTTTGTTATACTCTAGTGTATTTATTTCTAAAATACTTTCTTGTGCATGTAGAAATGCAATCTATCTCTTTAAGACCATTATATATTACTAGTCACTTTGATTTCAAATAATTCCATGGTCAACTTTGACCTTTACAAATGTTCTCAAATTTTGCTGGATTCAATGTGAATTTAACCTAATTGGATATGAGCTGATATTGAATTTATTTATTTGTACTTGATGCCTACAATTTTGAATCTACATCTTACTTATTTGCGCTACCTGCAGTAACACCCATATCTTTTACTGTAGAAATCTGTCTTCACAGATGTAACCCTCATCACTGAAGGTACTGTGGATAGTTCATTCCACAGCCAGAAATGGAGGAGTTTGCAAATTTGACACTAAAAAATCCTTTGACCATGTTTGAAGAGACTTTCTTCTCTACGTCTGCAGAAAGATGGGCTTTGGAAACTTATGGTGCATATGAACTGAACAATGTATCACCACACCATCCCTCTCAATTCTTGTTAATGGCTGCCCTTCAAGCTTTTTCCATTCTTCCAAGGGTTTGAGGCAAGTGACCCTTTCTACTTTTCTCCTCATCATTGTAATGGAGGTTCTCAGTGTCCTGCTGCATCACGCCACAAGGGCAAAACTCTTAAAGGAGCTAGTGATGAGACGAAATGACAGAGAGCTGAAAGTATCTCACATCCCCTGATAGCACATTGTTTGCGAGGCAAAGGCTCATCATGGGCCTTTCTTTGGGAAAAGTGAGCTCATTCCCACTGGGGGATGTGAAGATCAGCACTTTCTTTGCTGGTATCATGGGCTGCATGCTAGGACCTTTTCTTTTGAACAACCTAAGACTTCCCATTGGTGCAAAGTTCAAGGAAACAAGGATCAGGGAGCCTATTGTTAAGAGATTTGAAAACAGGTGGCTGGTTGGAAACAATCTCTCCAAAGGCAACTCAACAAGAGCACACTCCCTAACCTCCCACTTTACCTCATGCCCCTCTTCCCCATACCTTGCTCTGGCCAAAAGATTGGAAGATATTCCCAAAAAAAAAAAAAAATTCAATTCTTTAGGCAAATATGAAAGAGGTCTTCAAATTCCACTCAGCAAAATTGGAAGTAGCTCATCGACCAATTCAAAGATCTCAAGTCTCTCACACTTGTCAAATAAGGCCCTTCTAGGCAAATTGCCCTGGAGATTCATGAGTAAGAAAAGGATTTTTGATGAAAGGTTACAGCTTTAAAATATGACCTTGATCGCGATAGGTGGACAGCCAAAGAGATTAGGCCTATGGGTTAGGTGTCTGGAAATGGATCAGAAAAGGTTGGGAGGATCTTCACTTTCATCCAAATCACTAATCTTAGAGCTGCATTTCCTTCCATCTACAACTTGGCTTGTGACAGAAATGTCCTTATCAGTCGTCATCTCCAAATCACAGATTAGAGAATTTTCTGGGACATTCATTTTACAAGGAACATGGCAGATTGGGAACTTCACACCATCTGTGGCTTCTACAGATTTCTATACAAATTCTGTCACCAAAACATCCCCAATGAGCCAAACTGAGCTGTGGACAAAAATGGCATTTCCAATGTTAAATCTTTATATAAGAAGCTCTTTTCATTGGGAATAAATTGCAATAACTGCCCTTGGATTCACATTTAAAGGACAGCAGCCCCTTCAAAGGCAGCCTTTTTTGCTTTGGAGTCCGTACATGGAAATATTTTAATCGTTGACAATCTGGAGAAAAGAGGGCTTACAGTCACCACTCGGTGTTTTCTATGTATGGTTGAAGCAGAATCAGTCAACCATATTCTTCTCCACTGCCCCTGGACAAGGAACTTGAGGAATTTGGCTCTTTCCTTGGCTGGGCAGCAGTGGGTTATGGAAAATTCAGTTGGAGGGGGCTTGGAAAAGCATCAGAGCCACGAAGGAGAAGGAAAAGTCTTTAAACCTCATACCTCTCGCCATCTTTGGTGTGTTTGGAAAGAAAGAAATAAGAAAGCCTTTCGCTTCAGACCTGCAAAACCCAATGTATTACTGCTGTCTCCAGCTAGCTTAGTGGGAAATTTGTTAACGATCATTTTGTAATCCTTGATGTTTGTAAGACTCCTCAAAGTGGTTGATGGCTTGTACCACTGGTTGGCATCCCCTTGATGCCTTGCTAATATATTTTTCTTTTGCTGCTCAAAAAAAAATATTGGAAATGGCAACATCTTTTGGCACGACACCTGCAGCTCCTCCCCCCTTAGCATCAAATTTCCTGCCATTTTCAATTTAGCCTGCACAAAAATGCTTTGGCGAATATGAACATTGATCACTCCAATAAGGGAACAACTTGGAACCTTCCCTTTGTGAGAAACACACATTACCGAGAACTTGACTCCTCCGCTTATTTCTACAGGTGCTTATATGGTGATGTCCCCCCCCCCCCTCCCCCCACCAAACTGACCTAAATGTGCCTAAATGGAAGTTTAAGTATAGTGGATACTTCACTGTTAGTTTCTCCTACAAGAAGCTGGGCAATAATACTGATGCCAGATCAACTTCCCTCAAAAGGCGATTTGGAGAACTTCAGCGCAAACAAAGTAGCAATTTTTTTTTGCTTGGAAGGCAACTTTTGTGAAGACTTTTGCTATTAAAAACCTCCAAAAAAGAAGCATAACTTTGTTTAACGCTTTTTTTTTTTATGCAAATATGATGCTGAATCTGTTGGTCACATTTTGCTACACTGCCCTGGACCAGAAAACTCAAGAACCTGGCTACTGTTCTGACCAGCAAGCACTGGGCTACAGCTGAGACAGTAGAAAAAGAGGTATGCCTGGAAGGGTATTCCTACGAAAGTGAAAAGAAAGAAGGCTTGTCTTTGATCCCACTCTCCATTTCTTCAAGAAACAAAATAGCTTTTAAAGGAATATTTACTACTCTCACAATCCTCGAGGATAAATAGCAAAAAGTTGGTTTAGCAGCCTGTTTACGCTGGAGACTTCCACAATTATTAGGGGCCATTTAGTTGTGGAAAACAGTTCTCATTTTCCACTCTAGTTTTAAAAAAAAAAAAAATACAAAAATTTTAGCTAACTTTTCATGTTTACAACATTTGTATGAAATAAATGAACAACAATAAACAGTTTTAGTGCCATTTGCTTGTGAAAATATTTTTATTTTCCATTTTTAATTTTTTGAATGATTACAAAAATGCCACCTTGTTTTCCAATTTTCCAAATTTATATAGAAATGTTGGAGAACATCTTTTTAATATTTTTCTAGATTTCTAACTTTTACTCGCATATGGAAGCATGGAATTCAAATCTTGGAACTTTAATTTGTGTTGAATCTGTTGATATGTATAGAGCTTTTTTTAAATACACACAAATCTAAATTCAAGCCCCAAAATCCATAATCCCTAACATTACCTCACATAATTTTTGGAAAATTGGAAAACAAGTTGTCTTTTTTGTAATTATTTGAAATCTAAAAATAAAAATTGAAGAAAAGTTTTGTAAATTTAAACAAACTCTTTGTTTTCTACCTTTTTAATACAAATCTTCAAAAACTTAAAAAGAAACTAAAAAAAATGAAAAGAGGAAAATATTTTCCACAAAATAGACGGGCCCTAAATTTTTTGGATACCTTGTCCAACAATTAATCTAACCATTTTTCGTATCTCCTTTTTTTTTATAGAGAAAGAAACTCATTTGATAAAGATAGAATTTACAAGCACGATAGCGGACATCTCCTTAAAAAAAGTCTGATAATCCTCAGGAAAACCAAAAAGAAAATCACAAAAATAAACAATGACACAAACTCAAGACGCCCTTAAAGGAGACATCCAATCGTGCTGAACTTCTGAAACACACATTCCCTTGATATTTCCATAGCCCATACACCATAAAGAAGCCATAAACAGAATCTTTTCCCACGCCAACCAATATAATAACTTCTTCCCTGCAAACATACTTGCATTACATTCCTTCCACAAGCACCAAAACACTGCAAATATAGCACTATTCCATAATGCAATTCCTTCGTTTTCCCTCCCAAACCCCACAAAAGAAATTGCCAAGAACTCCTCCACTCTTCTAGGACAAACCCAGCTTTCTTCAAAGTAATTGAATAACTTGTTCCAGACCTTCCATGCATAATCTCAATGCAGGAAAAAGTATGAAAGACTAAACAATTAAAGCACAGCATACAAATATCAGGAGGGAGAGCCTTTAAACGTCTCCTCATCTGCAACAAGTCATTAGTATTTATCCCATTAAGCACAACCAACCAATGAAATGCTTTGAGATATAGCTTTCCACAGCCTTTACGTAGAGCATCTAAAGCCCAAATTAGTATCCCATCCATTCCCATCAAGTCCAAATTTACTTTTGATAACTCTATGCCACAATGAAGAAACCTCTAGCAGGAACTGCCAGAGCCACTTAGCTAGAAGAGTCGTGTGTCTTGAGACCAAATTTCTAAGACCCAAACCACTCTCCCTCTTAGTCCTAAAAACCATCTCCTAACTCACCAAATGATCCCTCACTACCCCTGACCAAAGAAAATCTCTCATAATTCTCTCAATCCTACTAGCAACTCTTATTGGAATTTTTAAAATAGAAAGAAAATACAATGGAATACTAGAAAGAGAAACCTAGAGTGACCCTCCCTCCCAAAGAAAAAAGGGCTCCCTTCCACCCATCTAAACGCTTGGACACTCTCTCCACCACAGGATCCCAAAACTCGATGATCTAAGATTTCCTCCCAAAGGAACCCCTAGATAAGACAATGGCCAACCCAGCTCAACGCACCCAACTTCCATGGCTAAATGTCTAACACGCTTTGCAGGTTAATAGCTACAATACCACTCTTACCCAAGTTAAACTCAAGCCTCGAAACCTTTTGAAAGATTTTAAGAGGCCCCAAAATATTAATGAAAGAAGACATATGATCCTCTGGAAAAAAGATAGTGTCATCCGCAAACTGGAGGTGCAACGTTGTGATCTCGTCCCTACCCAGTACCCACTTTAAAGCCTTTCACTAAACCTCTATTACCAAGAATTGGGCTCAACATTCACAATCACCACAAAATTCGCATTAGACATACTACTTCATCCATCTACGCCTTCTCTCTCCAAACCCCTTCCTCACAAAAATTTTATCCATAAAAATCCAATTCGCTCTATTGAAAGTTTTTTCAAAGTCCAACTTAAAAACAAGCCCCTTCTTCTTCCTCCTCCTCATATCCTCAACAGTTTTGTTCGCAATCACAATTGCATCCACAATCTGTCTATCCCACAAAAGCACTCTGGGGCTTAGAAATAATCTTATCAAGCACCACACTTGACCTCTTAGCTTGCACTTTGGTGATTATTTCGTAAACACTTGAAACTAGACTAATCAGTCTATAGTCAAAGATCTTGATAGACCTACTTTTCTTAGGCATCAAAGTTATAAACTTAGAATCAATACTCCCACTTAAAAATTCATTCCAATAGAATTCATTGAAAACCTTCATCAAGTTATTCTTCACCATCACCCAACAATCTTGATAAAAAGCTAAATTAAAATTGTCCGGCCCAGAAGCTTTATCCGTCTCCATCCCAAAAGTTGTAGCCCTAACTTCCTCTTCCTCAAAAGGTCTCTCTAACCAAGCTATCTTATCAACAAGCAAAGGATCCCATTCTAATTTTTTCCATCATTGGTCTACTCTCATCCTCTTCAGTATACAAATTATAATAAAAATTAGTGATCTCAAAGGCAATTACATTAGGATCCAAGATAATAAACACCCCATCCACCTCCAATTCCCTAATCAAATTCTTCCACCTCCAATAACCTACAAATCCATGAAATGTGATTTGTCTATCCATGTTTCTTTCTTTTTTCCTTCTATTTGTTTGATAAACACAAACCCATTAGGGAAAAGTCAAGGAAAGAATTATAAAACATGAAGAACAAGGCATCCTCCAACAACTCAAAAAAAGAACAAAAGAAAAGGGAAAAAAAAAACGAAATATCCACATAACAGCTCAAGTGAAGCAATGCAATCAAATATCCCTGCACGGCATCTAGAGAGACACCTTCAAAAAAACCATTTGTAGTGCACCAAAGCAAAACTGCTCCAAACCAAAGTATGAGATACGATAGTACCTGATTACAGCATTACTCTCTGACCAAATACGCCAACAAATAGCAAAAACTGTGCACATCCACAATGCTTCCTGGCCCCTCCGAAAGCCTCTAAAATAACAACATAGAGATCATTCAAAGAGAACAGAGAAAATCAGTTCTCACCAAGAACTCCAAATAAATTATTCTACCAACTCCATCTGCATTCCTCTCATAGTCATATTACAACACTACTTCTTCCAGTCCTAGCATCAAGCTATTTTTCCCGTGCCACACAACATACATCATTCTGTCCTCATTACTTTTTAAGATACACTTGGGTCCTTGTTACATGGGAAGAAGACAGTGGAGCCCATGACTTCAACCACCACATCAACAAAAAAATAAAAAATAAAGCAAACCATACAACTTGGGAAGATATACAAACTGAATATTTAAAGAGCTTTATACCGAGGCAGCTCAACAGTACCAATTACCAAACTACCAAAGATGCATGAACACTAGCCACCAGCTGCTTGCACTTCATAAAACAAGTGTTAACAACACTTTGTTAGTTTAGAGGAATTCTTGAAGCAGGAACATGTCACTGTAGTGCAACTGTGCAAGCACTGTTCACTCTACTAAGCTCAGGCACTATAGCATCCCTCTGTTTTAATTGGTCTTTCTAGTTGTTCTCTTGTTTTTCTTTTATTTTATATGATCTCTAGTCTCTAGTATTATTTAGAAGTCACAATGACTAGCATATGACTGTTTAATGATATTAAACCACTAGATTAAATGGCTTTCTTCATACTCAAGGGACAAAGATTGAAGAGCTCCTTGCAAGCCTAATATAAATAGAAAAACTCATTGCAATGGAAGGCATTATTGATACTTTCATTTCATTAATCTCGGAGCTTCTTCCCTACTTCCTGTTCCAGACTTAATCTATCTCAAGTTTTAGCCTCTGATTTGCAAATGTTTTTTGCATATTTTTCCTGCGTGTACTATCTCAATTCTTCGTACTTATAGCAACTGACTAATGGGGAAAACAGTTAGTGCATCTCAATCTATATAACAGACTTCCACACTGAAAACTTCAAATATTTTCTATATCATGTCTAGTAGTATAATTTCCAAATAAATACATATTAATTTAATGTTTCCAGCTTAAAATCCGGGAAAATAGCCCACTTCAAATGAAATAAAGGGGAGCAGACTTCCAAGGAAACAAAGGGGAGCAGATAAGTAAGAAAGCCAGAACTACCTCTGAATAATTCAGACGCTGGTCCCAAGCTTTAAAAACTGACTTCACACTTCCATGTACAGCCTCATTTAAAGCGGACACCTTTGAAACAGCACAAAACAACATTACTTGAGTCATACCCACAGAGGAGAGATGTAAAATAATGAAAATGTTGTTTAACCATTAATCAAGTAGAAGTAGGCATTCCGCACAACAGCAAAAAACACACAGTTGGTTCACTGTTACAACGATAGCAGCTAAAAGTGTTTATGGATCACTGTTAATTAGTTCCAATAATCAACCTGGGTACTTCACAAGTGCTCGCCAAATAGCATAAAACTCACATTAATGGTGAAACTTAAACTTGGGTAACAGGCGCCACATACACACTTGTGTTAACAACAACAAACAAGAAAGAAAAGTGTTCTGTTGCAGTAATTGAAGCTGAAGCGTTTGTGGGTCGTCGTTAGTTCCAATAATAAATCCAAAATAAATCACCGATAAGCGGCAAACGGTGTGAAGCATATTGTTGGGAAACAAGCATTTGTAAATAAGAATAGTGGGAAATTTACCTTGGATTTATCGATATGGTTGTGGAGAGACCAATCAGACCCACAATCGTGATCTTCGCAACTGTGATCATGTAAGCAGGACATCTCTCTCTCTCTCTCTCTGAAATTTGATCAAAGCTTGAAGGCAAAGAGAGAAGGAAGAAGAAGCGTAGGAGTTTGAAATCAAAAAAGAAGAAGTATGGAAGGAGCCAGAAGAAGCTTTGCAGATGCTCTTACATGGCAAAAATGCCCCTCGTGGATGCGGATGCCCCCAAAAAGAGCTTCTACAACACACTGCGTATTAGACTATTTGGTCTCCCACACGATAAACCCCACTAATACTGTCGTTTTGATTCTCCTGCCTTCCTCTTCATTTTTCTGTCTCCTCTTTTGCTTTAATATTCTATAGGGAGCATGCCCAAACTAATCAACAAAAAGATGCAATAATTATGCTAGATCCTAGCCATATATATATATATATATATATATTCGGTTTGGGAGAGACGTATTCGTAAGTCTTACTTCATGAAATGAATTTTGCATTTGTAAGACGTCTTACATTTAAATTTGTATAAAATATACTAATTATTTTTTAAAAAATAATTTAAATTTAAATTTAAAATTTGAAATTTATGATCTCACCTCTAAGAATAATATGTTTTGTCTAACGATTAATTTTCTTATTTGCTATTTTCCTTGATAAAATAATAATTTGATGCATTATTAAGTTAAACTACTCTTAAAAGGTAAAAGGCAAAATTATGGTAGTCCTTTAAATGATAAAAATATAAATTTTAAGTCTACCATTTGTTATGCATTCGAACCAGTTTTTCATAAGATAGTACGAGTGTAAGCACTTGAATCTTGAAGATGATGTTAACGAATTGCCCAAACTTAATGTGAATGCCTTGAAATGCAAGCAAAGTTAGCAAAAGATGTGTAATATGAATCAGACATGTTTTCGTATTAGATTCTATTAGAGAAATTTTAATAAAATTCAGAGTTGTCACCAAACATTCTAATGTTTAATTGGTTCACTTATTCAGCAAACCAATTAAGAGATAGTCTCTATTCAAAGATAAGATCAAACAAATGCCCCCTAAGGGGAAATACTTGGTAGTGGTCAATGTGAAAACTTTTAAATACGTATATGACCTTTTGAGTGCCATTTATTTAAATTTTAAATCCCTATTATGTCCTAATTTGTAACATAATGCCCAAAATACCCATTTTAATTTTTTTTTTCCATGCAATACCCCTTCTCAATCCTTTGTTTTCCAACATTATGTCTCTCCATCTCAATCCTTTGTTTTCCAACACAGTACTTCTCCATTCTATTCATCTTTTTTCTATCATCATATAAAACCTTACACACTCTTTCAAAAAGCTAGAGTAATCACCTCTCTGAGCGATATCCCACGCTTTGGCACTCCTTCAATAGGTTAAAGTAATCACCTTTCCAAGCGATACCCTACGCTTTGGCACTCTTTTAATAGGTTAGAGTAATCACCTCTCCAAACGATACCCCACGCTTTGACACTCCTTCAATAGGCTAGAGTAATCAGCTCTCCAAGCGATACCCCACGCTTGAAAAACGATCCAACAACCTGGAATCATCCAAGAACTACAAGAAACAAATAATGGTCGCTACGTACAATAACACTCTCACATAGAGCAGATTAGTACAAATTCAAAACATTATGCACTTCAATATTCAAATATCAATATAAAATAAAATTGAAACTCAAGTTAGAATTCACCAATTCCTTCTCTAATGGATATCAGCAGTAGGAACTAGATTTGAGATGATCAGTACTTCAATTTCTTAGCAAAAGAGTATTGCAATGAGTGAGCAAGAGAGAGTTTTTCAAGAACAAGTTGCTTTCAACAAATTTTTCAATTCTTTCTTTCTTGGTGTAAATTTGATTTGAAAAACCATGTATTTATAGGCTTAGAAAAGTGTTTTCGTGATGCCCAAGTTTACTTGGAGTATCTTCCAAGTTTTTAGAAAATTTGGGGCACAAGCAACCTTAATTTGAAATTTAAAACATTTAAAATTTCTGACCGTTAACAGTGTTCACACGACTGAACTTTCGGGTTCAGTCTTCTGAAGTTCCTTAATGCTTTGAAAAATTGAACTGGACACAGGGTTGGACTTCTGAAGCGTAGGTTCAGACTTCTGAAGTTTTTGTTCAGACGACTGAACTGACCATTCTGACGTCTAAAGGTGTTCTACCTGTTCTGTGTTTCAAAAATAAAATCTCCAATCTTCTGAATTAAATCTTCAGACTTCTGAAGAAATTCTTTAGACATCTGAAGTAAAACTTCAATTGTCTGAGGTGCTTCTTCAGACGTCTAAGGATTCTCCTCAGTCGTCTGGACATACCACTTTCAAAAATTTCAGTTTTGTTTTCAAAAATTATTTTTTCTCTCTTTCTTTCTGGGGTTTAAGATAAGGTCTCTAAGTCTATAATGTACCCTAGAATAGCTTCAAAAGTATTTCACAAATATATTCAAATACGAAGCATTTACATAAAAACTTCTTAGAACTTTTGACACTCTAAACACTTAAGTCTTCGTGTTTGTTTTTCTTTGACTCTCTTGCTTTATCTTGCTTTGGTTCCATCTTATCTTCAAGTTTCAACATACTTTAAACTTTTAGCAAGTCATCCATGTTCTCATATTCTTTACGCTTTATTAGATCATCTTTAAATTCATGCTTTGACTCTTTAAGTTTCATTTGATCACCTTTCTTTGGAACATAAGTTTTGAATCATCCTTATAAGCATTTGACCTTGTGTTCACATACTTGAATCTTGAAATATCATCACTTGACAAAATATGTTAAGTTTCACTTGTTTGTTATCATCAAAATAAGATTTTAAGTCTTGTAAGGCTAACAATCTCCCTCTTTTGATGATGACAAATAAGGAGCAAAAATTTGAGTGAGCCTTAAAAAACTCCCCCTTACAATAAACATCATCTTAACAATATTTGTAATATAAAGGTCAATTTCAATATTAATTTCAGCATTATGCTTATATATCAAAATTACATCATTCAAGATCAATATCATTCAAGAGCAACATTTTAGTTCAAGATCAAATACTCTCATATTCAATATCATGTTCGTGCTCAATTTTTGCCCAAAACTTCTCCTCCTTTTGACATCAATAAAAAAGAGTAAGATATTAAGAAAAATATATAAATACAACGGCTATGAGCAACCATAAGCAAAAGTATAGATCTTAGTGAAAATTCATATTAGCTCAAAATTTATCATGCATATTAATTTATCTTTGTTTGCTTACAAAAATCTCTCCTTCTTTGACATTAATTCATGATACCAATTGTTTATTTCATGATACCAATTGAAAAGTAAAAAAAATAATATAAGCAATAAGTCATAACACTCCCCCTAAATTTAATACATTCAGTTTTTCATTCGTGAAATGAACTATATATTCATGAAAATACCAAGTGTGCTTTTTAAATTTATCATCCCATGCTTCAAATATTGATTTATATCATGTAAGCACTCATGGATACCAATATTGAGAATAATACCAATATTATTTCAATATCATCTTTGTCATAACATGCTTATGTTTATCCTTGGTCAATCATGCAAGAGATATACAAAGTTATTCATCATTTAACATGCAAACTAATATGATCAAGAATTAATCTCATACTCATATATCATATCATATCAAGATCAAAACATGCTCATTGACAAAAATATATTGTCATGCTCAAGTTTATTCATGGATACCAATATGCTGTCATTCTCAAGTATACTCATGGATACCAATACAAATTTCATATCATAAGTTTCTTAATCATGCTCAATAATTTCATACTCAAATTTTCAATGTATAGTGAGCCATAAATCATCAATGTAAGTAAAGTCAATATAGCATAGCTCAACATTTAGTTCATATTATCATGTCATTAGTATCTCACCTCATATGCATATAAAAATATCAGCATGTAGCATATCATATATTTCACCATATATGTATCTCAGAATATCAGCATTTAGCATGTAGCATATCATCATATATAAGCATGGAGCATATTATAATCATTTGTGCATTGTACTACAATTTTGTTCAAATTGTTCTCATGTTTCAAGTATTTCTCATTCAGTTTAACTACTTCTCATTTTGCTCAAATATTTTTCATATTGCTTCAGTTTTTCTTTCTTTTGATTTCATATGAATTCCAAAATTTGCTTTTCAAATCTTAAGCCTTGTATGATTCATGCATTGATGGAGGCCAACAATTTTCATTAGTAAAAAAAATCTTTTCATTTTAATGAAAATTGAATTGAGTGACTTTCTTAATTTCTAAGGGGTATGACTAATCCAAATATCTTTGGATCCTTAGTTTATGAACTTGATTTTTCATCTAGGTGCCCATACTTTCTTGGGTCCGAATGGTTTAACAAGAGATGTTTCTTAATTTTCCAAACTTGTTTAGTTTTCACATCTTTCCTCTTTAATGGACATTCAAACTTTGTATGTCCCTTCTTTTTATATGGATAGCATATAGTGTGAGCATAGACATTAGAAGAGGTGCTAACATAGTTTTTGGATGTTTTTGTAAAGTACCCCATATAGAGGTTCTTTTTCCTTTTATTTTTAATTCCATTGAATCATATGTCTTATTTATTTAAAGACATTCTTTGTTATCCAATCATTTTGTTAAAATTTTATTTTTCTCTAGTAAAATTGTAAATGATCTTTTATTTATCTTCAATTTGATTTTTGAGATCATTTATCTCTATATCTTTCTTGCCATCAACATTCACTTGTGATTTCACTGTTTCTTGAGACAAGTTATTGATTTTACTTTCTAATTCAAAAATATATATATATATGTCTTTCTCAATTTCCATAAAAGTTTGGAATCTTAGATCTTTTATATCTTTCATCATCTTTTCATTCTTGCTTTCTAATCTTTTGATTTTCAAATCTTTCTCTCTTTCAATAAGTTTAAGGGATTCCAACTCCTTTATTGTACCTTCATTCTTATTTTTCAATGAAGCCTATTGTTTAGTTACTTTGACTAAGATCTTATGAACTTTAAATAATTCATTTTGTAAATCTTCATAAGATTTCATGCTCTCATCATTGGATTCATTAAATGAATCACTACTATATTTATTAACTAATTTGGATGAAGAGCTTTGTTCATCATCATCATCATCCCATGCCATATAGCAAGTATAAGCAATCTCTTGGTCACTTGATTCATTTTCTGAACTACTAGTACTTAGATTGTCCCATGTAGTGGCCTTCATTGCATTTTTATTTTTCTTTTTAGAATCCTTCATGAGCAGTGGACAATCTAGTTTTATGTGTCCATCTTTTTTGCAATTATAACGTGTGGGAATTTTATTCTTTGATTTATTTTCATTGGTTTCTTCTTCATTTGATTCTGTTTTTGAGTTTCGTAATTTTTGTTTAAATTTATACTTTCTTCCAAGGATTTTTGCAAGTTTATTAGATATGAAGGCTAGTTCATCCTCATCCATTTTGTTGACCTTATAAGTCACGCCCAGTTTTGATTATGACAAATACTCATTGTATCTAATGAGTGTTTGAAGTTATGTGCAGGAACTCAAATTGGCAAATCATAATGCACAAGGACAAAGTGAAGTTGAAGACCTAATTTCTATTTGTATTGTATTTCATATTTATTCAAAGGTCTGTAATAGTAATTAAGGTCTTTGGCTTGTAATAATCACACACCCCACATGTATGTTTCAATATGTAAGCTCACAATGCTCAAAATGAAAATGACCTTAGAGTGACCTTAGGGTTTGGTCGACCGACACCGGACTTTTTCGGTGTCTTTAATTGGACATAAATGACCCTAGGACACACACATTGCACCTATAAATGTTAGGCACCTGAATAGGGTTTGTGTGATTCAAAATAGGACCGAAATGCACACTTGGTGCACTTTCAGTCGACCGACCTTGGTAGTTCATTCTGCCCCGATCGACCGAAACAGGCCTGGGTCAACAGTTGACCAAGGTCCTAGTCGACTGAACCAGTGTAGTTCAAAAAGCCTCAGTTGACCGAAACCCCCCGAGGTCAACAAATTGACCATCTGGTCGATCGAGCTAAATTTGTATTGCAACCACCTAGTCGACCGAGGGCCCTCGAGAGAAATCCCAACTGTCTGGTCGACCGAACCAGTCAGTTCAAAATGTCCTGGTCAACCGAACATCGGTAAAGTGGAAATCACCCACTTTCGATTGACCGAGCCCTCAGTTCAAAAATGTCCTGGTCGACCGAACCATATGAACTCTGGTCGACCGAAATGGTTCTGGTCGACCGGACCTCTCGGGTTGCCCTAATTTTTATCGCGGTTAAACATTTTTTAAACAGGGTTAAAATATTTGAAATGTCATTAAACTTTCCTAATAATTCCTAACAGGTCCCCAACATTCAAAATTCATAGGGTGTCTATATATAACCCTTCATTTGGGAAAATTAGCAATATTATTAAGCAAAAAGTGAAAAGTCTCTCTCAAGCCAAAAATCTCTCTATTGTTCACGTACTCTGAGAAACCACTCATTCTTACTTTCTACATCTCTCCAAATCCTTTGTAAGTGTATTGAGTGTTTTGTGCAAAGAGGTTTGCTTTCCCATTCGTGTTTGAGTGATTCGTTTTTACGATAGCAATACCTAAGTTCTTTTAGGGGGCTTTTGTAATGCCCCGAACCCTTAAACCCGAGTCCGGTGCATTATACCTGATCATATCCTGATAAATCATAATCCATGACATACGCAGCAGAAAACATAACCATAATCTCCATATAACATAATACTAGAGTTTACTAATTCTAACTATAATCCATTTTAAATCATCCATCACCTGCATTTCCATAAATCTACATAACTCCCAAAACAATTCAGTATTTTCACAATCATTCCTTACTCGATAGCCTTAAAACATAAAGACATAAAACTTAAATATTTGCATTCCTCAAAATCAACATAGAAATATACCCTTTCCTTTTTCTATTTCCCAATAATGCCATAAAAACCTCGAGCTCTCAAAGCTCGATCTTAAGAAAATCCTGAAAAAAAAATAAATTTATATTCGAGTGAGACACATCTCAGTAAGAAAGAAACCATATATTAAAACAGTGTGTGACCAAAATGAGTTTATATATAACATAATATTTAACATTTGAAAATCCTTAACATAATTTCTGAAATCATTCCCTGATCCTAATCAAACACATGCAAATGTTTAACCCACGAAATTACCCGAGGATAGGGGTGATTACTCGCCTATACAAGTAGCACCCCTCTGCTTTGATACATTTGACAACTCAAATATCACAACTAAAGCATACCAGGATACTCACCTTACTCAGTAAGCCCTCAAGTGATAAATTGATCTCGTACTCATATAGTTCATACAAAAGTTTACCGACAAAAGCCCTAAGGATACGGAAATCTACCTGCCCATACAAGTAGGTTCCCTCTGCCCTAGTACGTTATGCGGCTACTGCCACATCTGTAACTACTAGTTCACTTCCTTACTTAGAAAGCCTTTAGGTGAAAGGTACGCCTCGCCCAATCGTAACATGTTCTACGTACATACATACTTCTAATATCATAATACATCATTCTTTCCTGTCATTATACACTCATGCACATTCATTCCTGTTCATAACTTAACTTTGCATTTCGTTTCACTTTAAGTGACTCTTTCCCATTTGTATCATTCACATTTTACATTTCATTTCATTGCATTGTCATTCCTTATCATTTCATTTCATAACATTTTCATTTCATTCCTTTACACTACAACCGCTCTTTAGTCATCATTTGTTAGTTCACATAGAAATGCGCTAGAATCTGATAATACAGCTCCTTTTAGCTGTCATCAGTTAGTCCACATAGAAATGCGCTAGAATCTGCTAACTCGGCTTTCAGCTGTTGTACCTTTGCATGGTTACATTTAACATACACAGGCAACATTGTCCATATCATATTTTATTCTCATTGTTTTACTTACTTAGCTTGCATCTTATACATTTAATATAAATGCACACAACATTCTATTTTCTTATGCCACACAATTTAACAATAAAATTCATACACTACTTGTAAAATAAGCCAACCAACATTTAATGTTTATATACTAAAAATACCTTTCATGTCTTACATAAATATTCTGAAAATATTTTTCCACTTTCAACAGTTCATTTTCACACATACATATCTAATAAACAGTCCTAAACTTGAAAAAAAATATAATTTAAACAATTGGCATTTTACCCATACTAAAACATATACACGTACATATAACACAATTTATTTTTTCATTAAATTCATAAAAATTCTGATTTAAAATATATTTTTCCCTTTACCTAGTTTCTTGAATTACGCCAACAGGGACCCCGAAAAGATGCCTGTGGCGCTTACCCGGACCTGAAATTAAATTCCTAATTCCAATAAATTATTCCTGAATAAAATAATATTTAAATATTTCTTAGGGCCATAATTACTAAATAAATAATAATACCTTTAAATATAGCCAAATTTCTCAAATCTCACTCTCGTTTTGGAGTAGGGCCTAAAAAATCCTAATTGGAAATTTATCCACGTCAAAATGACAATGATGATGACTAAGACCCCATGTTGGTGTCCGTTCATCGATTTGACCGCATATTAACAGTGAAATTGAGAAAAAATGGGAAAAAATTATCTTTCCCCAAGAACAATGCCTAAGTCGTTCCCATGGAAAATCTGCTCCAGTAGAAATGTCGGCAGCGAAACTAGGATTCCAATGGCACCTTTCGTTTCCTGATCTGTCACAAACTCGTCGAGAAATTGAGAGAGAGAGAGAGAGAGAGACGGAGACGGAGGAGCCACGACGTGCAGGAATTTGCAGAGAGGGGGGGGGGGCGGCCAGTTCTGACTCCAGCTTCTTCTTCTTTCTTCTTCTTCTCCCTTCTTTCTTCTTTTTCTTTCTTTTACTTTACTTTATATATATATTTGCAGAGAGGGGGGGGGGCAGCTAGTTCTGACTCTAGCTTCTTCTTCTTTCTTCTTCTCTTCTTTCTTCTTTTTATTTCTTTTACTTTACTTTATATATATATATATATATATATATATATATATATATTATAATAACTTACTTATATGTATCATTCTAATTAGTTTTTTTTTTAAATCCAATGTAAAAATATTTAATTTAGTAACTAATTATTTAATTTATCTTAATTTAATTTAATTTCTTTATTTTTAATTTTTTTTCTTTTTCCCACGCCATTCCTTTTATTTATTTATCTGTTATTTTATTTATTTATTTTTTTAAATTATTTTAATCCTTTTAATTTTTCGGGTCTTTACAGCTTTGCTAATAAGCCTATCCTAAGAAGACTTGTATTAAACTTTCGAGTGTTGCATTTTTGTTGCAATAACTTAGGAAGTTTTGTATTTGTTTTTGGGTTGCAAAATCATTTTCAAAACCTACTCAAATATCTTGTGGTATTCATATTGACATATTTGTGAAAAGATATTTGTGTTTGTTATATTAATCTTTGTGGCAATATTTATTCAAGTATATATCATTTGTTGAATACAAAGATTGCATAGCTTTTGCAAACCAAGCATATACACTATATTGGTGATTGACATATTTTGCTATTTGGAATATTTGAAACCTGAGTGATATCTTTGTTTGAGCACCTTGATTGAGAACATATTGAAATACAAAGATTGCTTGTTGACACTCTCACGTACGCATTACACTAATAGAAAATATCTTTGAGAGTTGAACTATTTAGACCACACTGAACTTACATAGTAAATCATTTGTGGTGTATGTGATTGAACGCATTTGGGTACAAATCTGCTTTATGTGAAAACACTTTTATATTGTACCATTTGATTGTAAATCTGAGTGATTCCAGGCGTGGCCTGAGGGGGTGGTAATCCAGCCCGGTAAGGATTGTTGTAAAGGTTGAGGTCAGTCCTGTGCTAATTGACCTGGTTTGTATAGGTGTCGCTCCACTCGGTTAAGTGAGCAAGTGATAGTGGTAATCCTTGTGCTTGTTAGCCAAGGCGGGGACGTAGGCAATTGGCCGAACCTCGATAACATATTTGCATGTCACCCTCTTTTTACTGCTTTCTGGTGCTTGTGTGATTGATTAAATTGCTTTATTTACTTTTGGTATACATTTACTTTACCTGCACTAGATTGACCATAGGATTGTGAATACTGGTGTGAGGAGATTGACCCAGGGATTAAATTTTAAAAATACCAATTCACCCCCCTCTTGGGATCACAGTAAAGCTAACAATTGGTATCAGAACCACGTAGCATAGACTAGTTGCTATTTTGCAAAAAGATCACATATGGCTCATAGCTCCGTGACCCCTTTCCCTGAGGGACCATCTTTCACACAACCTCCAGTCTTCAGTGGTGTTAATTACACCTTCTGGAAACAAAGGATGCGCATCTACCTTCAGAATACTGATTGGAAGGTGTGGAAGATTGTTTCTGAGGGAAACTATGTCCCTATGAAAACTGAGGGTGCAACTAGGGTTCCTAAGACTAAGGATGAATATGATGATGATGATATGAAAGCTGTTAGTCTTAATGCCACTGCCATGAATATTTTATACTGTAGTCTTGATGTAAATGAATTTAATAGGATTATGGCATGTTCTACTGAAAAAGAAATATGGGACAAGTTAGAGGTCACATATGAGGGTACTAGATATGTAAAAGACAGTAGGATAGATATGTTAACCAGTGAGTATGAGGCCTTTAGGATGAATGTAAGTGAGTCCATTCAGAGCATGTACACTAGATTCACATACATCATAAACTCACTGCATGCATTAGGAAAGACCTATCCCACATATGAGATGATTAGAAAGATCCTCAGAGGCTTACCTCCTGTTTGGGAAGCCAAGGCTACGACCATTGCTGAGGGTAGAGACCTTAAGGCCATGACTTTAGATGAATTGATAAATTCCCTGATTACTTATGAATTGTCCATAAATGAGAGACTTAATGAGCATAATAGGGCTAAGAAAGTGACTGCACTGAAAGCATCTAATAACACATCTAGTGAGTGCAGTGAGTCTGACATTGATGATGAAATGGCTATGCTAACCAGCAAGTTTAGCAGATTTTTCAGGAAGAATAAGAAGCCATTTAAAAAATATAGAGACTCTACTAATGAGAAGGGAGAGTCCAGCAAAAGAAAAGAAAAATCAAATGCCCCTACGTGCTATAACTGCAACAAGGTGGGACACATCAAACCCGACTGTCCACTGTTGAAAAAGGAGGCTAAGAAAAAGAAGAAAGTCATGAAGGCTGGGACTTCATAGGACCAATTCAGCAACAGTGACTCGGATTCAGATCATAGTGACACGGAGGTCGTTAATCTGTGCTTGATGGCACACGAGGATGAGGTATTGTCTTCTATTTCATCATCTTCTTATTATTCATCTGATGATTGTGATTCTGACAGCATGCCTACATTTAGAGAATTGCAATTTGAATATATTCGTGTTTCAAAATTTTTAGGCAAAATGACCAAAGAGAATAATGATTTGAAAAAGAAATGTGAAAATTGGTCAAAATTATTTTATATGACAAAAACTTCTCATGCCCCTATTTTCAAAGAAAAGGATGCTACTATTGTTGAGCTTGAGAGGAAATTGGAGGATAGCTCCAAAATCATTTTTAAATTCACTAAGGGTAAAGAAAATTTTGAAAAACTACTTGATGCCCAAAGAAACTCCTTAAGTAAAGAGGGTCTTGGTTTTAATGGTATTGAAAATGTAAGACAACGTAATCTTTACTTAGGACACTTTACACGTGAGTCAAAATCTTATATTCCTTCTAAAGAACCTAAGTGTAGATTAAGATGTTTTAAATGTAAACAGATTGGTCACATTCAATTTGATTGTCCACTTAAGAATAAGCATGCTAGAATTAGGAAAGTATGGGTAGTTAAGGGAGATCCTGCTACTAACCCCTGTGGACCCAACAAAATTTGGGCACCAACATCAGTCATTTAGCTTATTTTGCAGGTATGCCTAAGATCATCCTCCTCCAAGGACAGATGGTACTTGGATAGTGGGTGCTCACGACACATGACTGGCGACAGGGGCAAATTCACATCAATTGTTCCTAAGGATGGAGGCTACGTAACATTTGGGGACAATGCCAAAGGACGTATCATAGGGGTAGGTAAGGTTGGTAAGGATTCCTCTCTTACCATTGATAATGTTTTGCTGGTTGATGGACTGAAACATAATCTACTTAGCATAAGTCAGTTGTGTGACATAGGATATAAAGTATCTTTTGAAAATGACAAATGCATAGTAGAAAATAAAACAAATCACAAAGTGCTTTTTACTACTGATAGACATGAAAATGTTTATACTATATCTCTTGATAATTTAGTTTCACAACAAGCAACATGTTTTTCTGCTATAAATGAAGCCAGTTGGTTATGGCATAGGCGTTTAGGACATGCCAGCATGGATTTTTTGTCTAAACTTGTTAGAAAAGGAATTGGTTAAAGGTTTGCCTAAGATGTCTTTTGTAAAGGATAGAATATGTGATGCATGTCAAATGGGTAAGCAAACAAAATCTAATTTTAAGAAAAAGAAATTCATATCTACTACTAGACTTTTGGAGATGCTTCACCTAGATCTATTTGGACCTAATTCTGTGCAAAATTTTGGTGGTAAATCTTATGCTTTTGTAATTGTGGATGACTTTTCTAGATTCACATGGGTTTCTTGCACATAAAAATGAATCATGTGAACAATTCACCAAATTGTGTAGGAGAATTCAGAATGAAAAAAGATATAAAATCACTCATATAAGAAGTGATAGAGGCACGAAATTCAAAAATGAAAGCATAGAAAAATATTGTGACTTAAAGGGCATATCACATAACTTCTCTGCACCTAGGACACCTCAACAAAATGGTGTAGTAGAAAGAAAAAATAGGTCATTGCAAGAAATGGGTAGAACTATGTTGAATGAGCATAACTTACCTAAATATTTTTGGGTCGAGACCATTAAAACTGCATGCTATGTTATGAATAGAGTATTGATTAGACCATCAATTAATAAAACCCCTTATGAATTATGGAACAACCATAAGCCTATATTTCCTATTTTCATGTGTTTGGTTGTAAATGCTTTGTGCTTAGAGATAATGAACATCTAGGGAAATTTGACTCCAAATCTGATGAAGGCATTTTCCTAAGATATGCGTTAAATAGCAAAACATATAGGGTTTTCAATAAAAGAACTTTAACTGTTATTGAATCTATTCATGTTGTGTTTGATGAGTCTAATCCATTTTTTAATAAAGATGATGAAGATGATATTGATATTAGAAAATGCTTAGAGAAAATGTCTATTGAAAACAATACAAGTGAAAATCAAGAAGCAAATGAAAAATCACTTGAAGACAATGAAAATGGAAATCAGGAGTTGCCTAGAGATTGGAAATACATTAGAAGTCATCATATAGATCAAATTATAGGCGAACCATCCCGTGGTGTGGCCACAAAATCCTCCTTGAGAAATATAGTGAATCATTATGTTTTCTTATCCCAAGAAAAACCTAAAAATATTAAAGAAGCCATAGAGGATGAGTCTTGGGTGATGTCCATGCAAGAAGAACTTAACCAATTCGAAAGAAGAAAAGTGTGGACCTTAGTTCCTAGGCCTAATGAGCACACCATAATTGGAACTAAATGGGTATATAGAAATAAGAAAGATGAGATTGGGGTAGTAACTAGGAATAAAGTTAGACTAGTTGCCCAAAGGTAGAACCAACAAGAAGGGATTGACTTTGATGAAACATATGCTCATGATGAAACAATTTAAACTTTGCCGCTTTTAAAAATTTTAAATTGTTTCAAATGGATGTTAAAAGTACTTTTCTAAATGGCTACATTAATGAAGAGGTATACGTAGAACAACCATCCGATTTTGAAAATCATAAATATCCTGATCATGTTTACCGGTTATCTAAAGCTTTGTATGGATTGAAACAAGTTCCTAGAACTTGGTATGAGAGGCTTAGTGGTTATCTACTAGAAAATGAGTTTACCCGTGGCAAGATTGACACTACACTCTTCATCAAATCCAAAAATGATGATATGCTTGTTGTTCAAATTTATGTGGACGATATAATTTTTAGGGCAACTAATGATGAGTTGTGTAATAAGTTTGCCAAATGCATGCAAAATGAATTTGAAATGAGCATGATGGGTGAACTTAGTTTCTTCTTAGGGCTACAAATTAAGCAAGCTAATCATAGAACTTTCATATGCCAATTTAAATACATTAGGGACTTGTTAAAGAAATTTAATATGGAAGATTGTAAAATTCTTGGTACACCTATGAACTCTTCCATTAAGCTTGATAAAGATGAGCAAGGAATCCCTGTTGATGTAAAATTATATCGGGGCATGATTGTGAGTCTCCTATATCTCACTGCTAGTAGGCCTGATATTATGTTTAGTGTGTATATGTGTGCTAGATTTCAGGCTGCCCTAAAGGAATCTCATTTAAAAGCTGTTAAACGAATCCTTAGGTATCTAGTTAGGACTATTGAATTAGGATTGTGGTACCCTCAGTATACTACTTTTGAGATTGTTAATTACACTGATGCTGACTTTGCTGGTAGTAAGGTTGATAGAAAAAGCACTAGCGGCACTTGTCATTACTTAGGACAATCTCTTGTTTCTTGGTTTTCCAAGAAACAAAACTCAGTTGCCTTATCCACAGCCGAAGCTGAATATATTGCAGCTGGAAGTTGTTGTGCCCAAACTCTTTATATGAAACAACAACTTGTGGATTTTAGATTGCACTATGAAACAATACCGATTAAATGTGATAATACTAGTGCAATCAACATCTCTAAAAATCCTATCTCACATTCACGAACTAAACACATTGAGATTAGACATCATTTTCTTTGTGATCATGTACAAAAAGGAGATGTTGTACTTGAGTTTGTATGCACCAATGAACAATGGGCTGATATATTCACTAAACCACTACCCGAGGGTAGGTTCATACAAATTAGACGTGAGTTAGGCTTAATGCATAGTAGAGAAGCTTCCTACACTTAAATGTCTCATAACTTGCATAAATTTAGGGGGAGCTCTCTTATGGAAAATTTCCAAGTTTTAGCAACTAATTCTATTGTTGACTTATCTTCTTGTTTTAGACTTTGTGAAAGTTGATTATTGATTGTGTGCACATGTCAAATATATATCTATTGCCTGATTATATTGGTTACCATTTGTGATGCACAACTTGTCCACTTCATGATCATATTGAAACTTTATTTGCTTGATTGGACCATACTGGACTATTTGAGTAGTTGTGGATAAACTGTTAGGATATATTTAAACTCAAACAGGTTACATCTTATACAAGATTTATTTTGGAAAGTCCGATTTACAAAAGGCACTCTGCCGAAATTTTTTCAAAATATTTTCAAAATTCATCATGTATAAATGTAATACCTATCCATTGCCTAGGATTTTAACTCAAATGAACTTTTTTGCTGTTGCCAAAAAGGGAAGATGAAAAGAGGCAAAAATAATGGGTAAAAGGACTTGTGTTTAAAAATAAATTGGATGCATATTGTAAGGGGAGCTTTCTTGGGCTTAACCCTACACTTTTGTCAATCGTATTTGTCATCATCAAAAAGGGGGAGAATGTTGACCTTCACGCCCGGTTTTGATTATGACAAATACTCATTGTATCTAATGAGTGTTTGAAGTTATGTGCAGGAACTCAAATTAGCAAATCATAATGCACAAGGAGAAAGTGAAGTTGAAGACCTAATTTCTATTTGTATTGTATTTCATATTTATTCAAAGGTCTGTAATAGTAATTAGGGTCTTTGGCTTGTAATAATCACACACCCCACATGTATGTTTCAAATATATAAGCTCACAATGCTCAAAGTGAAAATGACCTTAAAGTGACCTTAGGGTTCGGTCGACCGACACCGGACTTTTTTGGTGTCTTTATGTAACGACCTGCTTAATTAACAAGTTTTTTTTTTTTTTTTATGACATATAACATGCTCTGATACCGTATTGGGGAAAACCCAATCATTAACCTAAATAGCGAGAAGCAGAAATCACATAGACATAACCATATGAAAATATATATACAATACCAATACCAGAGTACTAACATGTTTCCCCAAAATATACACATATATCAGTTTCTCAAAATACCCTCAACTATACTAGGATATAGAAAAATCCTCCACAAACATACTCACTATCATTGACAGGGCACTACTGAAGCCTTTCTATCTACGAGCGTGGTCTCCTCGCCTACCTAGATCACCTGAAAAATGATTCAACACTAGTATGAGCCAACGCTCAGTAAGATGAAATATGTTATTACTAGTGTGTGACAATTGAGCTACAATACTGAGAAAAACTATTACTATATAGTCAGGTATCACTGAATCTGTAAAGCATAATACTAGAAATATAATCTTCATCTTTTACCTGTTGCTTAACATTCCTATACTTTAGGTTTCTATTCAGAATATTGCTAATATATGTATATATTTTTTGTTTCTGTAAAGCTATATAAACATAATAATAATTGTAAACTTCCCTGTGGATAACTGTGTGTCATGATTTAACCACTCATGATAGGGTTGTGCGGCCCGTAGGTGGGATTTACCCTGGCTGGCCAACTAGGAATAAATCACTATACCCCATAGTCTAATCAGCCCTCCTCAACCCATATCTAATGGGGAGCCTGTCCACTTGTGGGCTCTATGCAATCGACCTTTATACCACGTATTATCTGAATAAGTGGTTGCACTGTATAAACTGTATGTAGTTATGGTACCGTGCTCTGTAACTGTATGGTCTAACAGGGTCTGATACTATATAATACACCTCTATATACAACTATTTGTTTTACCATGATTCTGTAATAATTGTACAAACCATGACGCTGTGGAAAACTGTATCTCTATATCAACTATGTTTCTATAATTAACTATGAATCTGTATGTCATGGTATTGTAAAACTATATAATCATGGTATTTCTATAATTGCTGAAAAATACATTCACTATTTGTATATTTTGTAAAACACATCTCTGAAAAATAATGTAAAGCATGTTTCTATACTAGGTACATATTCTCAAGCCACACAGTAATTTTAAAACATATTAATCATATTTGATAAACTGCACAAATCTCTGTTGTAGAACAATACTCTGGTAAAACATTTACAATTTTATACTGAAAACATTCTCAAATAACCTAGCATAGCATATTTCTCTTACCTGTTTCCTGCTAAAAATTCCCTACTATAACAGGTCCAAAACCCGTAGGGTTCTCCACTCAACACCCTGAAAATCATAAGTCCTGGAACAAAACATCAATATTTCTTGGCCTACATCATTACCTATAACTGCCAGGAAGCCAAAAACTGAATAAAAGACCTTACCCTGAATTTGAGATGAATTCCAATTTCGTTTCACCAACGATCCGTTCTGACAGACTTGAAGAGAACTCTGCCAGAAATGTCGCGGTGGCCTTAGATCATCGATCAGGCGACTAACGGGGCCAAAATCGACGGAAGAAGGAGGAGGAGGCGTAGAGGAGAGAGAGAGAGAGAGAGTTTGACTGAAATTCTGCGATTAAAAATCAGTTTAAGGCTATTTATATTGCGGGATTTGTCGACGAGCCATGTCATCTCGTTAACGAGTCCTTAAGGAAATTCATTGACGAACCTTACCCTTCTTCGATGAAATTCAGAGTAGCCTAAAATCCTCGCTCGGTATTTTCTCGTCGACGAAACGGGACCTTGTTGACGAGATCCTGAAGACATTTGTCGATGAAGCCTACTGCCTTATTATGTTCCTGTTTCCATTTTCCTCCCTCTTATTTTTAAAATACTATTATTCTTCGGGTCACTACACTTTAATTGGACATAAATGACCCTAGGACACACACATTGCACCTATAAATATTAGGCACCTAAATAGGGTTTGTGTGATTCAAAACAGGACCGAAATGCACACTTGGTGCACTTTCGATCGACTGACCTTGGCTGTTCATTCTGCCCCGGTTGATCGAAATAAGCCTGGGTCAACAGTTGACCAAGGACTTGGTCGACCGAACCAGTGTAGTTCAAAAAGCCCAAGTTGACCGAAACCCTCTGAGGTCAACAAATTGACCATCTGGTCGACCGAGCCAAATTTGTATTGCAACTACCTGGTCGACTGAGGGTCCTTGAGAGAAATCCCAACTATTTGGTTGATCAAACCAATCAGTTCAAAATGTCCTGGTCCATCAAACCTCAGTAAAGTGGAAATTGCCCACTTTCAGTCGACCGAGTCTTCAATTCAAAAATGTCCTGGTCGACCGAACCATATGAACTATGGTCGACCGGACCTCTCGGGTTGCCCTAATTTTTACTGCGGTTAAATATTTTTTAAACAGGGTTAAAATATTTGAAATGTCATTAAACTTTCCTAATAATTCCTAATAGGTCCCCAACGGTCATAATTCATGGGGTGTCTATATATACCCCTTCATTTGGGAAAATTAGCAATATTATTAAGTAAAAAGTGAAAAATCTCTCTCCAGCCAAAAATCTCTCTATTGTTCACGTACTCTAAGAAACCACTCATTCTTACTTTCTACATCTCTCCAAATCCTTTGTAAGTGTATTGAGTGTTTTGTGCAAAGAGGTTTGCTCTCCCATTCGTGTTTGAGTGATTCGTTTTTACGAGAGCAATACCTAAGTTCTCTTTGGGGGCTTTGCTAATAAGCCTATCCTAAGAAGACTTGTATTAAACTTTCGAGTGTTGCATTTTCGTTGCAATAACTTAGGAAGTTTTGTATTTGTTTTTGGGTTGCAAAACCGTTTTCAAAACCTACTCAAATATCTTGTGGTATTCATATTGACATATTTGTGAAACGATATTTGTGTTTGTTATATTAATCTTTGTGGCAATATTTATTCAAGTATATATCATTTGCTGAATACAAAGATTGCATAGCTTTTGCAAACCCAGCATATACACTGTTTTGGTGATTGACATATTTTGCTATTTGGATTATTTGAAACTTGAGTGATATCTTTGTTTGAGCACCTTGATTGAGAACATATTGAAATACAAAGATTGCTTGCTGACACTCTCACGTACGCATTACACTGATAGAAAATATCTTTGAGAGTTGAACTATTTAGACCACACTAAGCTTACATATTAAATCATTTGTGGTGTATGTGATTGAACGCATTTGGGTACAAATCTGCTTTGCGTGAAAACACTTTTATATTGTACCATTTGATTGTAAATCTAAGTAATTCTAGGCGTGGCCTGAGGGGGCGGTATTCCAGCCCGGTAAGGATTGTTGTAAAGGTTGAGGTCAGTCCTGTGCTAATTGACCTGGTTTGTATAGGTGTTGCTCCACCCGGTTAAGTGAGCAAGTGATAGTGGTAATCCTTGTGCTTGTTAGCTAAGGCGGGGACGTAGGCAATTGGCCGAACCTCGATAACATATCTGCGTGTCACCCTCTTTTTACTGCTTTCTGGTGCTTGTGTGATTGATTAAATTGCTTTATTTACTTTCTGGTATACATTTACTTTACCTGCACTAGATTGACCATAGGGTTGTGAATATACTAGTGTTAGGAGATTGACCTAGGGAATGAATTTTAAAAATACCCATTTACCCCCCCTTTTGGGATCACGGTAAAGCTAACACATTTCATCTTCATCTTCATCTTCATCACTGGAGTTTTTGTTTGAAGTTTTACAAGCCATTGATATTTGGGCTTTAAATTTTCCACTTATTTCTTTCATAGACATTTCATATGTGACAAGGGATCCTATGAGTTCATCTAGGGATGTATTTTTAAGATTTCTTCCTTCCGTTATAGCTGTGGCTTTTGGTTCCCATATTGGAGGAAGTCCTCTAAGGATTTTACGGATCATCTCATAGGTTGAGTATGTTTCTCCTAAAGCATTGAGGGAGTTTATAATATGTGTGAACCTTGTATACATGTTTGTAATTGATTCATCTGAGTTCATCTTGAAGGCTTCATACTCGCTTGTGAGCATGTCTATTCTTCTATCTCTAACATCAATGATTCCTTCATAAGTAACTTCTAATTTATCCCAAATCTCTTTGGCTGATTTACATGTCATTACCTTGTTAAACTCATTTATATCAAGAGCACAATATAATACATTCATGGCACTAGAATTTACTTGCAACATCTTATGGTCATTGTCGGTCATGTCTTTTTCTTCTTTGGGAATTTCCTTACCATCTACGGTTTTAGTAGGAATTAAGTCACCATGTGTGACAACCTTCCAAGCCTTCCAATCCATTGTTTGAAGATAAATTCTTATCTTTTGTTTCCAAAATGTATAATTTAAACTACAAAAGATGGGTGACCTAGTTAAGGATTGACCCTCTCCAAAGGGAGCTACTCCTAGGTGTGCCATCTAGATCTTTACATAATTACTTGTTAGGATTTGTTATATGCCCGCTCTGATACCAATTGAAAGTTGAGGTGTAGTCCCAAGAGGGGGTAAATTGGGTTTTAAAATTTTCTTTTAATTCTTTGCAAGAATTCTTACCCCCTTCTTGATTTAACAATTACACGACAAAGTTTTATTCACTTATTCAATCCACAAATCAATACTTAACATAAGTAAATCAAATCTCAAACAATCCACCAAGTACTTTAAAGTAAACAACCAAAAAATACCAACTCAAGATATAATATACAACTCTATGGCAATTCTCAGCTTTTACAAGAATTCAAAGTATTTGTTTGTTTGCAGCCCTGTGTATATGAATTTGATTCAATCCTTGAATTAATGAATTTGATTCAAGCCCTGTAGATAATGAAATTGCTTTCTCAATATGATGCACAATTTAAACTTCAACACTCTTTCCAAAAGCTTATACTTTAAATAAACTTTTAGTTAAAGAGTCTTTGCGTGTTAACCAATCAACATACTCCCTTATGGTTTCCGCAAATTATTGATCAACCAATGTACTCCCTTTTGGTTTCCGTAATCTCAAAAATAAATTAAAATTCAGTTTATTTAATTTCCAAATTACGTAGTATTTATGATCAAGAAATTAAATCATCCACACAGTATATAAGTAAGCTGAAAAATAAAAAGAGTAAGGGTAAGAGAAGGAGACCAAGTTTTTACGAGGTTCGGCTTATCCCCAGCCTACGTCCTTGCCTTAGGCAAACCACGTAAGGATTCCACTATACCCGTTCCTTTCTGGGAGGAACAAAACCTTACACACTTCTTCAATAGGCTGGAGTAATCACCTCTCCAAGCGATACCCCACGATTTGACACTCCTTCAATAAGCTAGAGTAATCACCTCTCCAAGCGATACCCCACGCTTGAAAAATGATCCAACAACCTGGAATCGTCCAAGAACTACAAGAAACAAATAATGAATGCTACGTACAATAACACTCTCACATAGAGCAGATTAGTACAAATTCAAAATACTATGCTTTTCAATATTCAAATATCAATATAAAATAGAATTGAAGCTTAAGTTAGAATTCACCAATTCCTTCTCTTAATGGATATTAGCAGTAGGAACTAGATTTGAGATGATCAGTACTTTAGTTTCTTAGCAAAAGAGTATCGCAATGAGTGAGCAAGAGAGAGTTTTTCAAAAGCAAGTTGCTTTTAGCAGATTTTTCAATTCTTTATTTCTTGGTGTAAATTTGATTTGAAAAATCATGTATTTATAGGCTTAGAAAAGTGTTTTCGTAATGCCCAAGTTTACTTGGAGTATCTTTTAAAATTTTAAAAAATTTGGGGCACAAGCAACCTTAATTTGAAATTTAAAACATTTAAAATTTATGACCGTGAAAACTTTTAAATACGTACATAACCTTTTGAGTGTCATTTATTTAAATTTTAAGTGCCTATTATGTCCTAATTTGTAACATAATACCCAAAATACCCATTTTAATTTTTTTTCCCATGCAATACCCATTCTCAATCCTTTGTTTTTAGATTCTCGAGACATGACAATCATGGCATCTTCTCACATGCTTATCGACCTACGTGGTATTTTGATTATAAACTCATTACACAAAAAAACATTATTGACACATTAGACGAGGTAAACTCTTAGCAAACTTTTCTTTAATTCACTCTTATTTTCTCTTACTACTATATTGCATTCATTTTCATTACAAATGTGGATCAAACTCTCTTTCTCTCATTCCCTTTCTTTTGTTTATTTGGGTCAAAAAATAATGGATGGAACATTATTTAAAAGTTCTTTGAATGAAAATGGACTGAAGCTTTTTTGTGAGGTTAGTTGTTTACTCATATTTTAAAAATTGAATGTGTGATTGCCATTCTATAAGCATAACTCAAAATTCCAAATACCCATTTAGAAAATATAGGTTATGATAAATAATATGAGCATAAACTAGTAAGAATAACCCAATATGCATTCAATTGGAGGGATCTAGGAAGTTGAGTTTTCAAGTTTTGTGAATCATTTGGAACCACTTATAGAAAAGTACTTTTCTAGAAAAAAGTACTTATCTGCTTATTCACAAGTAGTATGAGATTACTTTATAAGTAATTTTTTTAGAAAAATACTTTTTCAAAAAATACTTAATTTTTCGTTTTAAAAAAAGTAGTTTGAAATAGTACTTTTTGAAAAAAATACTTATTTAAGTCACCAAACGCTACTTATTGATACAAATACTTAAAATAAATATTTTTTTTGAAAAGTACTTATTTCTTAATACGTTCCAAATAGGGGCCTAGTCTAGCAAACGAAACAAAATATAGGGATCTTAGCATGGTATGGGTGTATTTGAAGTTTTGTAACAACTCAACCTTCGGTCTTCTATTGTGAAATTCACAAGGTGTAATGACGTTGTGCACCATATTTGGAACATCACTCAAGTTCTTTAAAACACAAATGATACAATGAGAGAGCAAATAGCCAACAAACAAGATATATTACTGGATAGTATTGTGTAACCTACCATTCCTAACATTCCCAATGAATCAAGACTCCATATAGGAGCAAAAATAAGAAGATCGAGTCATGGCAAGTCCTCTCCTAGTTTTATGCCACTCGAAGGCAATTCCTTGATTTATAAATAGTGAGTTGGTGGGTTGAAAAACATGCCAAAACCATCTAAAGAAATTCCCATCTTGATTAAAATATCAAAGCAAGATAGTGGGATCTAGTTGCCTTAAAACAATTTATTGGTGCCTGATAATTCAACAACTTGGAAGCAATATTTGTCAATTGCAAACAAACATGGCATGGTGGCATAAAATTATCAACATACCTACTTTATGATCAAATATGTCAGTAAACAATGTCGTGGAGTCTCAAAATTTATAAACTCAAATTGTTAGGCTTAGGCATCAAAATATCATTAGGTACAAAGTACAGCTAGCACAAGTAATAGCTCCTAACACGTCTGTCATTTAAAACAAATGTTACAATGTTTGCCACTCTTCAAAATTTTATTAGGTGAAGAGAAAGAGGACATAGGTTATTACATTTGAAATATAAAGTGTTTATAAAGTGAAATTTAGTATCATTTTGTAGGCTGTAATTCCCAATAGATTATTTCCCTCAAGTTACTTCCTTTAACAAATTATTTCTTTCTCTTTTTGGGATGTTTGAGCAATAATTTTTGACAATTTTACTGAATTCATGAAAAATTGTAATCTTAAATTGATTAACAATTCTTAATAAACACAAAATGAACCAACCTAATGCAACTAAACAATACCAAGCAGATTTTGAGCCAAGTTGCTGCTTTAGGTTTAGATCAAGCATTTTCTTGACTAGGTCCTTTGTGTTATCGATAACTTTATGTCAACGGTTATCTTAGAATCAATGATGGAAAAAAATAATAGCATATGCTTCATTTGTTTAGTTTTTAGAAGAAAAACAATGATAATTTTTGTAAGAAGATTCAAAAGAGGAATCTCATGGCACGCATTTGTGACTGTGCGAAGATCTCAATAAGAGATTGTTGAAATCTAGCAAAAGTTAATTAGATAATTGATAATCTTATTTTTACCAAAATTATAGCTTTTATTTATTTTTAAATTTATCCTATCATATTCAAAACAACCATAATATCTATAACTCTTTCCATATTTGACATTGTAAAAATTGTGTATATATTATATTTATAATTGCAAGAAATAGACTAACACAATTGCCTAAAAATAGTGGAACGACGTAGAGTAAAATATACAAAATAACATCATTGCAAATATCAACTTACAAGCCATAATTGCACTTTTTAACCTTTGGGGCCATATAATAAGGACTTCTCATAATCACGACAAATTGGTCACTTGAAATTAGAGTATAGATGATTGATAACTCTATTTAAGATTATTCTTAAAATGTAATGCCTGCCCACAGTGCCACCCATAACAATGTTTACTTCCATTTTTATTAAATAATTTACGCAAGCAAGAACCGTAACACCCACCATTTATGGCTTCTACTTGGTCGCACAACAAGCCACCAACAACCTTTACCGCAACAACACAACCAAGACTCAAATATGAGAGGGCACAAACATATTTAAAAATAAAATAAAATAAAAAAATATATCTATTAATAACTTAATTAATAATTTTATTAATCATTAATAATTGAATATTTTTTTATTTAAATTAGTAATTTAAATTTTCAACTACTATTAATAATGTATTATTAATTTAATGATGATTTAATTAGTAATTTCATTAATTGTTGTTAATAAATGAATTACTTTATGAGACAATAAATAAAATAATAAATATTTTGAAAAATATCCATAAATAAAAGGATTATTATTTTGAAACCTCATCATAATTTTATGATTTAATTTTGCAACTGATGATAGTAATTGAAGTAATGTTTTTATAACCACTAATAATAATAGAATTAATAATTTTGCAGTTGCTAATAGTTCTTGAATTACTTTATGGAATAATAATAGTATTAATATCTTAAAATCATGACAAAAATGAACTAACTAGCATTTAAAACCTTCTTATAAATTATAATGTTGTAATTCAATTTTTTACTTGTAATTTTAGGTAATACTTTTTTTGTAATTGGTACTAATAATTAAATTAATAAATTTTTATAATGATATTTAACTTATGTGTAATAATGCATATATTAATTATTGAAATATTTTTATTATATGATCCATAAACAAAATATTTTGAGTATTGTTGCGTAGCTATTTTTAAATATTCAATCATAAGAACTACTTTAATTTTATACTTAATATATAATCACATTTTAATTTTAGTATATATTTTTTTAAAATTTTTGCATAATGTGTGGTCTTTGCTAGTAATCATAAATATAAAAACTAAAAATACGCTTTAATCCAAATAATCAAGTCTCCATTTTCTCACTTACTTAAATTACAAAAAAAAATTAAAATAAACAAAAATGCAATATCCATTTCAATTTTCACATTGAGAAAGTTAAATAAAGAAAAATAATTATTTTAGTAAAATTAATCAAAATATCTAATAAATCAAATAAAAATTATGAAACAAAACTAAATGGACTTAAAAATATAAAACAACAATCATCATAACAACATCTTGTGGAGAGACAAAGTAAAGTTTGGTCAAGTTGAAGTTGTCGGTAAGCCACCTTCTCAGCGATTCAATTAGCTGCATTGCACCACCTATTGCCTACTTCTTAGCAATCAATTGATTAAAATGTCTTCATTTTTAGCGCTTTTCATTTCCTTTTCTCCAAAATCTTTCAACAACACATTGCGTTTCCTTCAATTTTTTGTAGGGTACTACAAAAATTTTGGTTCTACTCTTTCACTTCATAATCTCACAATCAACAATCATACAAATAATCTTTAACAAATCATCAGTCAATTAACAAGAATTAATCTTAATAACATGAGAACAAGTTAAAATGATATATATGTTACTTAGTTTTATCAACAACATTGAAAATAGGAAAGTTATGGGTTCATATCAAAACCCAAAAACTTGTATTAATCAAAACTCCTATTTCAGGTATTGATAATTTTTGAATGTTAGAAAAAAGATATAGGATTTATGATCAAAACCTAGAAGTTAATTGTCAAAAAAAAAAAAAAACACATCTAATGAAACACAAAAGAACTCCTTTTTGGAGAGTTTGAGTTGTGATAGTTACACCAAAAAAAGAAAAACAATAAAAGGGATAAACGAGGAGAAAATGACATTTATAAAAAGAAAAAAAGTGGTGAAGAAGAGATGAATTATGTACATGTAACTTCATGGACTAGAGCAAGAGATCTATTGTGAATGATGTGTGTTTTGCTTTTGATAGTCTATGTTTATAGCCTATAGGGAAACACAAAGAAAAATTAACTATTTGAGGGAAGAAATTAATTGAATTGTTAAATGAGTTATTAAACACAAATGGTGAAAAATTGTGTATACTAACATTCTAATGGCATGAGTGATGATATATATATATATATATATATACACACACAAAATACAAAATAATGGAAGGAAGAGGAGTTTCCAAAATGCCAATCATAAATTTTGAGATCTTTTAAAATTTAAAAAATCTAGACTAAATACTTATTGGCTCTGATTTTATATTCTTCGATTTCACTAGTCAATTATAATTAAGTTATATTTTTTTAAAAACTTAATAACAATTTGAAAATTTTTATTTCCTTATTTCTCCACATCTCTAGGATTTCTATATATATTTGTTTCCTTCTACCATTAATCAACTAATTTTCAAAAAATTAATAACAATTTAAAAAAAATTATATACCATTGGTTAGCTATAATTAAGTTGTATTTTTTTAAAAAATTAATAACAATTTGTTGTGAAATCAATCCCACATCGGCTGGGAGGTCAAGGGAGTTCTGCCATTTAAGATGGTTGGTTCTCCCCCTTATCCGACTTGTTTTAAAACCATGTGGGCCTAAAGCCTAAAGTGGACAATATTGGCTGGGCCCTGACGACTGATCCGCTCCTTTCTTGGTGGCCCATGCAGGTCCTGAAGACCTCACATGTGGGATTGATGGGGAGTGTTGTGAAAGCAATCCCACATCAACTGGGAGGTTGGGGGAGTTTTTCCATTTAAGATGGTTGTTTCTCCCCCTTGTCTGACACATTTTAAAATCGTGCAGGCCTAAAGCCCAAAGCGGACAATATTGGCTGGGCCCTAAAGGCCGACCCAATCTTTTCTTAGTGTTATAAAAGATGCAGAAAATAAATAGAGATGAGACAGAAATTTTACGTGGTTCGACTGCCTACTCCATGGGTGGATGAGATCAAAATTTCACTATCACGGGAGGAATTACAATGTGTTATAGAACCGACCTTGTACAAGATATCTCAATATTCTCTTTATCACTCTCTCTTCTTTCTATATACCCTACTTACTTCAAGCATGCAAGTGAGTATTCAAGCATGCAATGTTTATACAAGCATGTAAAGATATATCATCCAAATGAGAGGGGTAGGGTGCCCTTTTATAGAGCAATATGGATACCTATGCATTTATTGGGGTGGAAACCAAAGTGGTGGAAGATGGGGTGGTGAAACATGGGGTGACATCCACATTTTCCATAACCTATTTTTCATAACTTTCCCCCGTGGATGTCACCCATATATTAACTACTTATACTAAGATCTTTAAGATGCCTCATTCCGATAAGATGATGTAATTTCTTGAATATTGTAGTAGGCAAAACTTTGGTGAACAAATCTGTAAGATTATCACTTGATCAGATCTGCTAAACATCTAACTCGCCATTCTTCTAGAATTCATGTATATAAAAGAATTTTAGAGAAATATGTTTTGTTCTGTCACCCTTTATGTATCCTCTTCTTAGTTAAGCTATACATGTAGCATTGTCTTCATATAATATTGTTGGAATATCCTTGATTGATTGAAGATCACAATTTGTTTGGATATGAGAAATCATTTATCTGAACCACATGCATTCTCTACTAGCTTCATGGATAGCAAGTATTTCAAAATGTTTGGAGGATGTTTTTATAATCGTCTGCTTTACTGATTTCCAAGATATAACAGTTTTTCCATAAAGAAATATATATCCTGTTTGAAATTTAGCATTGTAAGGATCATATAGATATCTAGTGTTGGCCTAACTAGGTTTTTCAATCTTATTTTGATGATAACAAATGAAGAATGTTTTAACTTGTGTTGTTGAGTGACTTTATTTCAGGTCTAAGTAAAAGGACACTCATGGTTAATCATGGAAGTAAGCTAGAAATCAAAGTCAATCAAGTGAAAGCTTCTCAGTATATTGAAGCAATGAACGACAAATGAAGAGTTTAAAGGCTAAGCAGATCTTGAAATAAAGACTGAACCTCAAGAGGCTGCAAGACTTAGTGATTAAGGAGATCATGCTTAGAAGGATATTTGTAAGTACTTCAAGTCATTACTATTTAGATATATGAAACTCCTTAAGATACAAAGACTTAGAGACCAACACTTGAAAAACCCTTGAAAATGTTTTTGAAAAGTTGTACTTAAGTTTTTCAAGTAAACTAGATTTTTAAAAAATCAGAAATAAAAAATATTTGAAAAGAGAGGACTGCCCAGCCGACTGACTTGATGAACTGAAAACACCCAGCCGATTGACAGTGCCTAACCAACTGACCATTTTGAACGTGGTTCAGTCAGCCGACTGACAGAAAACCTACAACAAAGTTAACTGTCTAGCCGATTGACTCGATGAACTGAAAACACCCAGCTAACTGACCATTTTGAACGTGGTTCAGTCAGCCGATTGACTAGTACAAAAAGTGACCCCATCGAGTTGGTCAACCGACTGAGTCTGCAGAGATTTTTGAATTTCGAACTTACGGGAAGTTTTTTAAAATTGATTTTATGATTTAATATCTTTTGAAAAGTTACCTAAATACTCCATGTTAAATGAGGAAACTTTTCTTTAAGAAGTCTATAAATACCTCCCTTGCTCAATGAAAAAATACACTCAAGCAATACACGTTTCCTATGCTAAAGTTCTCCTAAAGATCATACTTGCTCACACTCTTACTAGGTGAAAACTCTATAAAATTGCTGGTTGATTAACAAGGTTTGGTTCTGATTTGCAACTAAAATCTCTATATCAATAAGAAAGAACCATTGGTGACTTTTAAACCTTGAGCTTCACATTTTCTATTTAGTTTTGGTTTTGAAGTACAATTAGAGATTTAACTTGTACAACTTGTTCTGTGTTTGAGAGTGTTTTTGTACGCAGATATCCATTCCTTTCTACCAGATCTTTGACGGTTTAAGGTATAGTTGGATCGTTGCACAAAATATAGGTTGTTGCTTGGAGAGATTTCTCTTCCTAAAAAAGATGTTGGTTGTTGTAAAGGTTTTTGTTTCACCTGGAAGGAACAAGGTATAGTGAAATTCTTAGGTGGTTGACCTAAGGCGAGGACGTAGGCTGGGGTAAGCCGAACCTCGTAAATATAGCGGCATCACTCTCTTTCCCTTACTCTCTTTAAATTCTAGAAAAAAATGTAAACTGTGTGGATGTTGTAATTCTTTCAATCATAAAAAAACGCATGTTGGAAATTAAATAAACCAAAACCTAATTTGTTCTTAGGCTTGCGGAAACCGAAAGGGAGTACGCTGGTTAATCAATATTTTGGGGAAACCGTAAGGGAGTATGTTGATTGGTTAACAACCCAAAACCTATTAGCTGAAGCTTTATTTGAATTCTTATTTTGGAAAGAGTGATTGAATGTTATTTTAATCTTCAGTTCAAAGGCCAACCACAAGACTTGCACGTTCATATACAAGACTGCTGAATATTGCAAAACTAACATTGATTACTTGTATGGTGTTTGTTTGGTTTGAATAGTTTATCAATTGGTTGTGTATGTTGTGATTGCGAATTGAATAGAAGAATTAAGTGTTTGCGTGGATTGCCTAATCAACAAGAATATAAGAAGTCTTTTAAAAGATTGTAAAAAGTCAAGAACTTATAAAAAGACTCTAAGGAATTTTAAATAACCCAATTCACCCCCCTCTTGGGACTACACCTTAGGTTTCAATTGGTATTAGAGTGCAATTATAACAAATCCTAACAAGTAGCTATATAAAGATTTAGATGGCACAAATAGGAGTGGCTCCCTTTGGTGAGGGTCAATCCTTAACTAGACCACCCATTTTTTGTGGACTCAATTTGTAATGACCCGAAGAAAAATGGTATTTAAATAATAAAGAGTGAGGGAAATGGAATCAGTAACAGAAGGAGGCAAGAGACTTCGTCGACGACGTTGCACTTTTGAGGAAATAACCCAAGAAATTTTTCAGGCCTCATCGACGAGGTCCTATCTCGTCGATGAGAAGATACCGAAAAGGATTTTTGGAAGTTTGAAATTCGTCGACGATGGTGCAAGTTCGTCGACGAACTTTCTACAGGACTCGTCGACGAGGTGACGTGGCGACGAATTTCGTAGTATAAATAGTGCTTAAACTCATTTTTTACGCAAAAATTTTAGCAAAGACTCTCTCTTTCTCCTCTCTCTACGAATCCTCTCCCATTTTTCTTCGATTTTGGCTCTGTTAGCCTCTAGATCGACAATCTGAGGCCACCACGACGCTCCTGCGAAAGTTCTCTTCAAGTCTGCTGGAGCAGATCATCGGTGGGACGGAGTTGGATTTCATCCCAGGTTCAGGGTAAAATCTTTTTAAGCAAAATTTGGCTTTCCAGCAGTTGTAGAAAATGTTGTAGGCGTAGAAATAGTAATATTTTATTCTGAGATATATGGTTTTCAGGATGTTGAGTGGAGAACCCTGCGGGTTTAGGACCCGTCATAGTAGGGGAATTTTAACAGGAAACAGGTAAGAGAAATATGCTTTGCTAGGCAGTTTTAAAATGATTTTCAGTATGAAATGTAAATTTTTACCAAATTAATATTCACATTAGAACTTTATACAGTTTATCTAGTATGTTTAATATGTTTTAAAATTATTGTGTGGCTTGAGAATATATATATAGTACAAAAACATGTTTTACAGTATTTTTCAGATTTATGTTTTACAGAATATATAGACAGAGGAGATATTTTATAGTAATTACAGAATACCATGATTATACAGTTGATACAGATACAGTTTACAGTACCATGACATACAGTTTTACAGTTTATTTCAAAAATACAGTTGATACAGATTCAGTTTATCACAGCGTCATGGTTAATACAGTTATTACAGAATCATGGTAAAACAGATAGTTATATACAAAAATGTATTATATAGTATTAGATCCTATTGGACCATTACAGTTTATAGAACACGGTACCGTTGCTACATACAGTATAGAGTGCAACCACCTATTCAGATAATACGTGGTATAACAGTCAATCGGATGGATCCCAAGAGTGGTTAGGCTCCTCATTAGATATGGGTCGAGGAGGGCTGATCAGACTGATGGAGTATAGTGGTTTATCTTGGTTAGCCAGCCAGGGTAGATCTCGCCTACGGGCTGCACAACCCTGTCATGATGGGTTAAATCATGACACATAGTTATCCACAGGGAAGTTTTCAGTTATTATATGTATATACAGTTTTATAGTAGCATTGGGTGTACTTATGTATAGTAGAAGAATTATTAATGGAAAACCTATAAAAGTAAATATGTTAAGCAACATGGGTACATGTGGTGGCTTTATATTTTATTTGTACTTGTATTCTCATATTCATTTATACATGACTATATATAGAAACAGATTTTCATGGTATTGTAACTCATTTGCCACACACTAGCAATAGCATATTTCATTTTACTGAGCGTCGTCTCATCCCATTACTTTAACATTTTTCAGGTGATCCAGGTAGGCGAGCTGATTAGGCTCGCAGGTAGAGGGGCTTTAGTACTGCCCTATCAGTAGAGAGTGAGTATTTTTTTGGAGTATTTCTATATAGCCCTAGCCCAGTTAAGGGTATTTTGCAGAACAGTCGTACATGTATATTTTTGGGAATATTTTAGTACTCTGGTATTGTATATTTTGAATATGGTTATATGGATTCAGCTTCTTGCTGCTTAGGTTGACAGTTTGGTATTAGAGTATTATAAATCTCATAGTATATATATATACAACTTGAAATAAATAGCAGGTCGTTAAAATTTGGTATCAGAACCTAGGTATTTAGGTTAGGTAGACTTTAGAGTGCAGCGGAAGCAATACCAAAGTATAGGAAAGGATTTGAGGTTTGTTATGTTGTTTGGGTACAGGAATTTTCGTGGTGGTTTCTGTGCTTTTCCTGGGGTGTTGATTTTAGGAAAACCATAGTAAACTATTGTTAGGTCACGTGTCTAGGTGACAGAATTGGATATTGAGTTAAGGTCAGGAAAGGTAGTTAATTTTTAATTGGTACAAGATAGCTCTGTGTAGAAGATAAGGTTCTTAAGTGTGTTTCTTTTTATCAGGATGAACCCGGGAAGCAGTGGTACAATTGTTGGAGGAGACAGGCTTGGACCTTCCAACATGGGTGGAGATACCGACGCAGTATTGCGCAGCGTCACCTAGCAGGTGATGGTTGAGATGACCAGGAGCTCTGGGGAGTGTGACAGTTCGATCGAGCAGTTTATGCGGATGAAGCCCCCATCTTTTGCTGGAGGAGATGACCCGATTGTAGCTGAGAATTGGGTCTAGGACATCGAAGAGACGTTGGCAGTGCTTCCTTGTTCGGATGAGCAGAAGGTAGTATTTGTAGCATATAAGCTGATAGGGGAGGCGAAGCGCTAGTGGATATCAATGCTACTGATAGAGGAGTAAAGGCTGGTTCTAGTACCAGTGACGTGGGACTGATTCAAGGAGCTGTTCTTCGAGCGATATTTCCCTGCTATCGTTCGGAGCACGAAGGCAGCAAAGTTTATGCATCTGGTACATGGGTAGATGTCGATATCCCAGTACGCGGCTCGGTTTATCGAGTTGTCACGTTTTGCTCCACATCTAGCACCTGATGAAGAGAAAAAAGTAAGGAAGTTTGAAGATGGATCGAGGTAGAACTTATTTGAGCAGGTGATTGGCTTCAGATCTCAGGCATTTACGGAGGTTGTAGATAGAGCTGTGATCATTGAGAACAATATACAGAGGGGTATAACGGCTCTGAGTCATAGGAAGAGGTCTGTGCCTCGGGGCTTTCAGGTTGGCTCTAGTAGGGGTCCATGAAGAGGAGGTCGTGATAGGGGAGATCAGAGGTAGATGGTAGGACCTCAGGGGAATCAGGGTGCGCCAATCATCCCAGTATGTCAGATGTGTGGGAGACGTCATTTGAGGGAGTACCGGGTAGGGAGAGATGCATGCTATCGATGTGGGAGACCTGACCACATGGCATGTGCATTCCTAGGACTGCTAAACCAGGCCCCAACTCCCAGGCCCTATTGGGGAGGATATCAGGCGCATTGTGGAGGACAGCAGAGGAATGTAGCCTCGGCGAGGGTTTACGCATTGATGCAGGGTGATGCTGAGGCTGCCACGGATGTGGTGATAGGTACTTTTTTTGTTTTATCACATTCTGTTATTATTTTATTTGATTCAGGTGCTACTCATTCCTTTGTCTCTACATTATATGTTAAATTATTTGGAAGTGAGACTCAATTATTAGATAGAGAACTGTCAGTAGCTACACCATCTGGGTCAGTAATACGGTGTTAGAGGGTGCTTAGAAGTTATCCTATAGAAATTCAGGGAAGAGTGCTACCAGTGTACCTAATTGTGTTTGAGATGTGCGGGTTTGATATAATACTGGCTATGGATTGGTTGGCTGTTAATCATGCCAACATTGATTGTTCTCAGAAGGAAGTAGTTTTCAGACCCCCTAGTGAATAAGAATTCAGGTTTGTTGGTTCGCGTGTACATGCTCTGTTGCAAATAGTATCAGCTTTATAGGTAAGAAGATTACTTCGGGATGGAAGTCAGGGGTTTGTGGCTTTTGTAAAGGAAGCGTCAGAGAATGAATTGAAGCTTGATAGTACCCCAGTCGTATGAGAATTTCCAGATGTTTTTCTAGAGGAGCTACTAGGGTTGCCTCCCGAACGTGAGGTGGACTTTTCTGTAGTTTTTCCTCCAAAGACAGTACCGATTTCTAAGGTTCCCTATCGTATAGATCCAGCTGAATTAGGAGAATTGAAGAATCAGTTGTAAGACTTGTTGAATAGGGGATTTATACGACCCAGTGTATCGCCATAAGGAGCTCTAGTATTGTTTGTAAAGAAGAAAGATGGGTCTATGAGGAAGTGTATTGATTATAGAGAAATCAACAAGGTTACTATTAAGAATAAATATCCTCTACCCTATATAGATGATCTGTTTGATCAGCTCCAGGGTACACAGGTGTATTCCAATATTGACCTCAGATAAGGTTATTATCAGGTGAGAGTAAAGGCAAAGGATGTTGCAAAGACAACCTTCAGGACCAGGTACGGGCACTATGAATTTCTCGTTATGCCTTTTGGTCTGATGAATGCTCCAACTGTGTTCACGGATTTGATGAATATAGTTTTTCACCAATATCTAGATCAGTTTATAGTAGTTTTTATTGATGATATACTGGTGTACTCGAGGAGTTTTTAGGATCATGAGGTGCATTTGAGGCAGGTACTGCAGACACTCAGGGAAGAGCAACTCTATGCCAATTTTAGCAAGTGCGATTTCTGGCTTGAGAAAGTTGCATTTTTAGGCCACGTGATCTTAGGAGATGGTATTTCAGTGGATCCCAGCAAGATCGTTATAGTTGTGAATTGGGTCAGGCCGAAGAACATGCAAGAAGTTAGAAGTTTCTTAGGACTAACTGGTTATTACCATTGGTTTGTTGAGGGGTTTTTGGCTTTGTCAAGACCTCTCACGCGTTTGACTAAGAAGAATTCCAGATTTGTGTGGGATGAAGAATGTAAGCATAGTTTTAAGGAATTAAAGCAGTGGCTCATCACTACACAAGTACTGATGATTCCATCAGGAGGTGATGGTTATATGATTTATAGTGATGCGTCTTTAAGAGGACTCGGTTGTGTATTAATGCAGCATGGTAGGGTGGTGGTGTATGCATCTAGGAAGTTGAAAGAATATGAAAATAACTACCTTACTCACGATCTAGGATTAGCTGCGGTTGTACATGCACTAAAGATCTGGAGACATTACTTATATGGTGAGACATGTGAAATATTTTTTGATCACAAGAGCATAAAGTACATCTTCACACAGAAAGAGTTGAATATGTGTCAGAGGAGATGGTTAGAACTCATCAAGGATTACAACTGCACCATCAGTTACCACCTAGGTAAAGCAAATGTGGTAGCTGATGCACTGAGCAGTAAATAAAAGGATACAATGCAGTTAGCAGCAATAATTTAGCACCCGATTCAGATGGACTTCTAAATACTCAACATGGAATTAGTAGCAGATGATCCTCTGGCGCTTATTTCCAGTCTAGTTGTACAACCTACACTATATGAAAGGATTAAAGCCACTTAGGGGAATGATCCATAATTGGCAGAAGTCATAGCTAAAATACAGGACGGTCAGGGAGAAGAATTTAGCATTTTTGACGATGGGGCTTTGAGATTTCACCCCAGATTGTGTGTGCCTATAGATGACAACATCAGGAGGACGATTTTAGAGGAGGCACACAGATCTCTATACAGTGTTCATCCTGGCAGTACGAAAATGTATAGGGATCTGCAGGAGTATTTCTGGTGGAGTGACATGAAGAGGGAAATAACAGAATTTGTGTGGTAGTGTTTGACGTGCCAGCAGGTTAAGGCTGAGCACCAGAGGTCAGCTAGTTAGTTGCAGCCACTTTTCATTCCTGAATGGAAGTGGGACCACGTATCCATAGATTTTGTCATTGGGTTACCACCGACGCTGCATGGTTAGAATTTCGTCTGGGTAATTGTTGATAGGTTGACAAAGACAGCTCACTTTCTACCTATTAAGATTAGCTACCCTATGAACATGTTAGCAGAGATTTACATACAAGAAATTGTTCGACCCCATGGAGTGCCGATATCCATAGTCTCGGACCGTGATCCACGTTTCACATCGCGGTTATGGAGGAGTTTGTAGGAGGCACTAGGGACTCAACTAGCATTCAACACCGCTTTCCATCCTAAGAATGATGGTCGGACAAAGAGAACTATTTAGGTACTCGAAGATATGTTGCAAGCGTATGTATTGGATTTTGGGGGTAGCTGGACTCAGTATATGTCATTAGTGGAATTTGCCTACAACAACAGCTATCGGGCTGGCATAGGTATGACTCCTTATGAAACATTTTATGGTAGGAAGTGTCGTTCCCCTCTATACTGGAGTGAGCTGGGTGAGAGGCGAGTTTTGAGGCCAGAAATAGTACAGCAGGCGTACGATAAAGTTTGACTCATTCGAGATAGGATCAGTGCAGCACAGAGTTGGCAGAAAAGTTATGCAGATACTTGCCATCGGGAACTGGAATTTGAAGTGGGTGATCATGTATTTTTGAAGATAGCACCGCTGAAGGGAATCATGAGGTTTGGGAAGAAGGGTAAGTTGAGCCCTAGGTACATTGGCCCATTTAAGATACTCGAGAAGATTGGGTTAGTTGCCTATCGGTTGGCTTTACTGCCATCTCTATTTAGGATTCATGACATGTTTCATATATCTATGTTAAGGAAATATGTCCCAGATCCTTCCCATATTATTAGCTACACCGAATTGGAACTCGGTGATGCTTTGTCATATGAAGAAGCTCCAGTACAGATTTTGGACAGAAAAGAACAGGAATTGTGCAGTAAGAAAATACCACTAGTCAAAGTCCTGTGGAGGAACCACACGATAGAAGAAGCTTCTTGGGAACTTGAAAATGAGATTAGACAGAAATACCCCCACCTATTTAGTGGGTCATAGCAGTGATGTGTAAATTGAAGTAGTGATAATTTTGTTTTGTACAATGTAATTGTAATGTAGAGTATAGGATAGGTAGTATTTTGGTTTTGGGGGAATTTTCTTTTATTCTTGTAATCTCCTAGAACTACCCATGTAACTATGGTATTCCTCCACCATAAGTCAGGGCAGGTAATAAAATAAGTAGACCGTTTTGCCTTTAAGGGATGATGAGTTTTATGAATAGTAAATTTCAAGGACGAAATTTTATAAGGAAGAGAGAATGTAATGACCCGAAGAATAATGGTATTTAAATAATAAAAAGGGAGGGAAATGGAATCGGTAATAGAAGGAGGCAGACAACTTCGTCGATGACATTGCACTTTGGAGGAAATAACCTAAGAAATTTTTCAGGCCTCGTCGACGAACACAGGGGTTTCGTCGACAAGGGTTCTTCAGATCTCGGGGACGAGGTCCTGTCTTGTTGATGAGAAGATACCGAGAAGCATTTTTGGAAGTTTGAAATTCGTCGACGAGGGTGTAGGTTCGTCAGCGAAATTTCTATAGGACTCGTCGACAAGGTGATGTGGCAACGAATCTCGCAGTATAAATAGTGCTTAAACTCATTTTTTACGCAAAAATTTCAGCGAAGACTCTCTCTCTCCTCTCTCTACGAATCCTCTCCCATTTTTCTTCAATTTTGGCCCCGTTAGCCGCCGATCGACGATCTGAGGCCACCACGACGCTCCTGGGGAAGTTCTCTTCAAGTTTGCCCGAGTGGATCGTCAGTGGGACGGAGTTGGATTTAATCCCAGGTTCAGAGTAAGGTCTTTTAAAGCAAAATTTAGCTTTCCAGCAATTGTAGGAAATGTTGTAGATGTAGAAATAGTAATATTTTATTATGAGATATATGGTTTTCAGGATGTTGAGTGGAGAACCCTACGGGTTTAGGACCCGTCATAGTAGGGGAATTTTAACAGGAAACTGTATAGAGAAATATGCTTTGCTAGGCAGTTTTAAAATGATTTTCAGTATGAAATGTAAATTTTTGCTAAATTAATATTCACATTAGAACTTTATACAGTTTATCAAGTATGTTTAATATGTTTTAAAATTATTGTGTGGCTTGAGAATATAGATATAGTACAAAAACATGCTTTACAGTATTTTTCAGAGTTATGTTTTACAGAATATATAGACAGAGGAGATATTTTATAGTAATTACAGAATACTATGATTATACAGTTGATACAGATACAATTTACAGTACCATGACGTACTGTTTTATAGTTTATTTTAAAAATACAGTTGATACAGATTCAGTTTATCACAGCGTCATGGTTAATACAGTTATTACAGAATCATGATAAAACAGATAGTTATATACAAAAATGTATTATATAGTATTAGACCCTATTGGACCATTACAGTTTACAGATTATAGTACCGTTGCTACATACATTATAGAGTGCAACCACCTATTCAGATAATACGTGGTATAACAGTCAATCGGATGGATCCCAAGAGTGGTTAGGCTCCCCATCAGATATGGGTCGAGGAGGGCTGATCAGGCTAATGGAGTATAATGGTTTATCTTGGTCAGCCAGCCAGGGTAGATCTTGCCTACGGGCTGCACAACCCTGTCATGATGGGTTAAATCATGGCACATAGTTATCCACAGGGAAGTTTTCAGTTATTATACGTATATACAGTTTTATAGTAGCATTGGGTGTACTTATGTATAGTAGAAGAATTATTAATGGAAAACCTACAAAAGCAAATATGTTAAGCAACATGGGTACATGTGGTGGCTTTATATATTATTTGTACTTGTATTCTCATATTCATTTATACATGACTATATATAGAAACAGATTTTCATGGTATTGTAACTCATTTGCCACACACGGGCAATAGCATATTTCGTCTTACTGAGTGTCGTCTCATCCCATTACTTTAACATTTTTCAGGTGATCCAGATAGGCGAGCTGATCAGGCTCGCAGTTAGAGGGGCTTCAGTACTGCCCTATCAGTAGAGAGTGAGTATTTTTTTTGGAGTATTTCTGTATAGCCCTAGCCCAGTTAAGGGTATTTTGCGGAACAGTCGTACATGTATATTTTTGGGAATATTTTAGTACTCTGGTATTGTATATTTTGAATATGGTTATATGGATTCAGCTTCTTACTGCTTAGGTTGACAGTTTGGTATCAGAGCATTATAAATCTCATAGTATATATATAAAACTTGAAATAAATAGTAGGTCGTTACAACTTGGTATGAGAGCATTATAAATCTCATAGTATATATAAACTGGAAATAAATAGCAGGTCATTACACGATTATTCCTTTTGGATGCAACGAATGAGATTCTACCTTCAAACAATGGATTGGAAGGCATGGAATGTTGTCACAAATTGAAATCTGATCCCTACTAAACTAGTATATGGAAAAGAAGTACCTAAAAAGGAAAAAGAACTAATCGAATCAGATTACAAAATGTTGCGGATTAACTGAAGTGAAATAAATGCCTTATATAGTGCACTTGATGCAAATGAATTCAATAGAGTAATGACATGTAAAATAGTTAAGGAAATTTGGAGCAAATTAGAAGTAACCTATGAAGGCATAGTAGATGTTAGGGACAGTAGAATTGATATGTTAATTTGTGAATATGGAGCTTTTAGGATGAATTCCGATGAAACTATAATAAACATGTATACTAGGTTCACACATATCATAAACTCACTAAGTGCCTTAGGAAAAACATATTCCACCCATGAGATGATTCGAAAAATTCTAAGAGCACTTCCATCTATGTGGGAACCGAAAGCCACTGCCATAACGGAAGGTAGAAACCTCAAAACAACTTCATTAGATGAACTTATAGGATCACTTCTAACCTATGAAATGGTTTTGAAAGAAAGAAGCAAAGAAAATAAAAATAAGAAGTCTATAGCTCTAAAAGCCTCAAAAGAACATTCAAATGAAGAAGATAACGAATCTAGTGAATTAGAAGATGAAGATTTAGCTTTCATAACTAAAAGACTTGGAAAATTCTTGTAAATAAACAAGAAATTCACTAGAAAATTCAACGGATCAGAAACTGAAAAAGGTGAAAGTAATAAAAAGGAATACAAAAGCAAAAATGAATCTCCCACTTGCTATCACTGTAAAAAGGCTTGACACATCAAGCCGGACTACCCGTAACTCAAGAAGGAAAAGAGGAAAAAGAAGCTTGCAATGAATGCAACTTGGGATGACACAAGCTTGAGTGAATCAGAGAGCGAATCAAGCGATCAAGAAGTAGCAAACATGTACTTCATGGCACACAATGAATAGGTAAACTCTTACTACTCTTTCTCAGAAGATTCGTGTGATGAATCATGTGATAATTCATGTGAAAGCATGCCTTCTTATAAAGAACTTCAAGCTGAATTATTTTCTCTTCATAATAAGTTCATTAAGGTCTTAAAAAGGAACATAAGCTTGAAACAACCAAACGAAACACTTAGAAATCAGATTGAATCTTCAAAAATTGTTGAAAAAGAAGAAAACCTAAAGATTGAAGAGCTTGAGAAGAAAGTAGATAACATGTCTCAAAAATTAGCTAAGTCTCAAGTGAATGAAGATAGAAAAAGAGTGCTAGAAATAATTGATCTTAAAAACCAAATTTAAGATAAGGAGAAGGTTATTTACAACTTTACCAAATGTAAAGATAACTTCGAAAAAATGCTAGGACAACAAAGGATGACTAACAATAAAGAAGGAATTGGTTACAATGGAACACCAAACAAAAGAAAGAAAAACTTGTTTATGAGATATTTTGTAAATCAATCTAAACACTATGCAAGTACTTCATCGACAAACATTTATGAGCATACTACTTGCTACATGTATAAAAATAAAGGACATATAATGTTTAATTTTCCACTCAAGAAAAAGTACATGAAAGTAAAAAGTGAATGGAAGATAAACGCTAAAACTAGACAAGATTTAAAGAAAGTTAAGAAAGTTTGGATTCCAAAAGTAACAACATAAATCTTTTCTTGTAGGTTTGCTTTAGGACCACTCCGTCTAAAGATAAATGGTAATTGGATAGTGGATGTTCAAGACATATGACGAGATATAAATCTAAGTATACTTCTCTCACTAAAAAGGATGGAAGATATGTAACCTTCGGTGACAATGCAAAAGGCAAGATCATCGGAATTGGTAAAATAGGTAAAGACTCTTCACTCACTATAGATGATGTCTTGTTAGTTGATGGTCTAAAACATAATATATTAAGCATTAGTCAACTTAGCGACAAAGGATTTGAAATAATGTTTAAGAAAGACAAATGCATAATTCAGAATTCTAAGGATCATAAGACATTATTCACTACACATAGAATGAACAATGTGTATTGCATAAACCTTGGCAGCTTGATCTCTTAGGATATAACTTACTTAGCTGCTATGAGTGAAAATAGTTGGTTTTGGCATAAAAGATTAGGACATGCCAGCATGGATCTCATATCTAAACTCTCCAAAAAGAATTTAGTTAAAGGTTTTCCTAACACCAAGTTTATCAAAGATAAAATGTGTGATGTCTGTCAACTAAGAAAACAAATCAAGACAAGTTTCAAAAAGAAGAAACATATATCAACTAGTAGACCCCTAGAACTTATACACTTTGACTTGTTTGATCCTACTAGAACTCAAAGCTTAGGAGGAAAACAATACGCCTTTGTAATTGTTGATGATTACTCTGGATATATATGGGTATTGTTTTTAGCTAACAAAGAGGAAGCTTGTAATTCGTTAATCACTCTATGCAAGAAGCTTCAAAATGAGAAAGGGTACAATGTCTCAAGTAATTTCATTAGTTTCATTTTGCTTGTGCACAAATACCCATTTGTATTCAACGAGTTGGATATCTTTTGTTGTTTGGATTACAGGTCCAAAAACTTCTCTTTTTGATAGAGAGTTTGTTGTGAAAATAATGCCTCTTCCAACAATGCACAACAGAATAAACTTTGTAAATGTTCAAATAATACCATATGCAACAATCTAAAATGGTGAAATACATAATTATTCCACAACCACAACAATATAAAGAGAGTAAAGATAAGAGCAACGACACTAGGAATTACGTGGTTCGGCAAAACCTACATCCACAGGAGCAATTGGCAAGAGATTTCACTATGAAAATCAAAGATACACACTCAATGATCTTCTCTCCTTCTCTTTCCCTTCTCTTACTCTCTTACTTATCAAAATATGCCCAGAAGACCATATATAACAAACCCTTAGAGGCTTCCCTCTATCCCCAACTGTCACACCATTTACATTCAAAATTCAAATATTTTCTCGCAACCCAGGCACACTCGTCGACAAGAAAAGGGGATTCATCGACGAGTCCAAAAAGCCCACTCATCGACTAGTCTATTATCTCGTCGATGATTCTTCTACTCTGATATTTTTTGGCTCTCGATATCTACTCATCGACAAGCATAGGGCACTCATCGACGTGTCTTCTGCTACTCTACACCAACATATGTTTTTCCTCTTTCCTTAGGAGAACCCGCAAAAACATGTCTGACTGCTCCACTTTGAACTTAGAACGCTCGATTGGGACTGTCACCCTTCTAGCACTTGGAGAAATGTACCAAGTTCAAGCAATGCCGCTTGAACTTGTGATGTCAGCTTCAGCTTCTACCATTAACCTTGATATAGTTGTAAATTCAATAATCGAAGACTTTGCCTTAGTCTTCCAATAAGACCTTACCACAACAGTAAACACAAAAGTTACTGCAAGTCTTATATCACTAAAGCCCCCTACATAGTCTTCAACAAAACTAACAACTGACGGTCCACTCTATTGCCTGCTGAAACACTCCATTACACAATTATAGAGGACCTTTGACATATCCCGGACATCATAATTCGTCCTTGGGTACCGAACTGTAGACTTTTCACAACGATTCTCCACAGAACCTCTCTAAGACAGCAAATAAAGTCTCCCTGAGGTTCTATCTACAAAGCCACCCAGAGATAACACCAATCTCCCTGCAGCTCTGGCCATGCGAATTAGCAAACCAGGACCCATCTTGGTAGTATCTAACACATACATGTCAAAAACTTTCAATATAGTTCCCAACTGATTAGACTCAGTTAAAGCATTTCTAGCTAATAACATGTCATTCACCTACAATAGATACATCACTTCATACATCACTCTCACCTTCTTCCCAACTAGAAGCCTCACCAATTTATACCTGAATGGTGGTATGATAGTGCATATGGGCCCACCGTGATCTTGCTGGTCTCCTAAGTTGAAACTCCCTACAATATAACCAATTTCATCTTTGCCCTGAGTTTATTGCTCTACCTGCATCACATGCCCATTCATATCATGATACTGTTGACCCGAGATGGAACTCCCTTCATTTCTGCCTCGAGTCCCAAACTCCACCTAAACCCACAAAGGGTTCAGAATCACTCTGAGACGGTCGACCAAATCTATAGTTCAAAGTTGCCTCGGTCGACCGAACTTATAAAAATGGTCGACGAAACCTTGTCCTTGGTCAACTGAACCTCTCGGGTTGGTAAATTTTTTGACCGCAATTCACTAAGGTTAAAATTAATTAAACTCATTAATCTTTTTCGAAAAAGACCTCCATGTCCCCAATAATTATTTTTTCATGAATATCTATATATACGCTCACATTTGTTTTAATTAGCTAGAGAATATAAAAAATCATTAAGAAAAATTCTCTAAAATTTTTAATACTCATACTGTAACGACCTGCTTAATTAACTGAGTTATATATATATATATATATATATACTCTACATACTCTGACACCATACTGGGGGGTAAACCCATTCATTAACCTAAGCAGCAAGAAGCAGAAATTGAATAAACGTATCCATATGTAAATATATACAACACCATACCACACAATACCAGAGTGCTACATGTTTCCCAAAAATATACACATATCTCTGTTCCCCAAAGCACCCTCAACTAGCTAGGGTATACAAAATCATTCCCAAAAATGTACTCACTCTCTGACAGGGCACCATTGAAGTCCCTTTACCTGCGAGCCTGATCTGCTCGCCTACCTGGATCACCTGAAAAATAATTCAATACTGGGATGAGCCAACGCTCAGTAAGAAGAAATATGCTATTACTAGTGTGTGGCAAATGAGCTACAGTATCATGAAAACCTATTTTCAAATAAACATGTATAATTGAATATATAAATAAAGTATAAGTAATAAAATCCACTATCCCCGTCCCTATTGCTTAACATAACAGTATTGGAGATTATTATTCAAAATACTTCTAGTATAAGTAAGCATGTTCCTTGTTTCTGTACATACGTAATAATAATTGAAAATGTTCCCTGTGGCTATCTGTGTGTCATGACTTACCTCCTCATGACAGGGTTGTGCGGCCCGTAGGCGGGATTTACCCTAGCTGGCCAACTAGGAATAAATCACTATACTCCATCGGTCAATCTGCCCACCTCAACCCATATCTGGATGGGGAGCCTAACCTCTTCAAGGGCCTAGGTGATTGACCTTATCACGTATTATCTAAACACTCATAAAGTAACATAGTATCTGTAGCAACAAGACCGTGCTCTGTAGCTGCAAGTCCAACAGGGCCTGATATCATATAATATATTTCTATATATATATATATATATATATATATATCTATCTGATTTACCATGATTCTGAAGTACTGAATTAACCATGATGCTGCATAACTGCACTATAATTCATATGTCGTAATACCGAAACTGTATAATCATAATACTAAAACTGCATAATCGTAAAACTAAAACTGTATAATCATAATACTGAAACTGTATAATCATACTAATATTCGTGTAATCATGGTACTGAGATTCATAAAATCATGGTACTAAAATTTATAAAATCATGGTATTAAAATATCGTAAAATTAGGATACTGGAATATCATAAAACTTATATTCGTACTATATTCATATTCAAAAGCCACACGATACTGTAATACATAATTTTCATCATTAAATAAACTGTATAATATTTTAAAAATACCTAGCATAGCATATTTCCCTTACCTGACTATTGGAAAGCCCCTATGGAATACTAGCCTAATACCCGCAGGGCCTCCTACAAAACACCCTGAAACCAACATATGTCAGAACAAAATATCAGTATTTTTCTGCCTATATCGTTTCCTATAACTGTCATAAGGTCAAAAATAGGCTAAAAGGCCTTACCCTGAATTTGGGATGAAATCCAACTTTGTTTTCCACCCGATCTGCTCCGACAGACTTGTAGAGAACTTTGCCAGGAGCGTCGTGGCAGCTTCGGATCGTCGATCCGGCGACTGGAGGGGTCGGAATAGAAGAGAGAAAGGAGAGAGTGACGTAGAGAGAGAGAGAGAGAGAGAGAGGAAAGAGGAAAGAGGAAAGAGAGAGGAGCGTGAAAAATGGGTTTAAAATCCGGTTTTTAGCTGTTTATAGGGCCAGATTCATTGACGAGACACGTCACCTCGTTGACGAGTCCTTCATTAAATTCATCGACGAGACCCTGTATTCGTCGATGAAATTCAGAGTAGCCAAAATTCGTCTCTCTGTATTTTCTCGTTGACGAAGCCCTGTATTCGTCGATAAATTTTCTTCTGCACTCGTCGATGAGTCCTAGCAGTTTCCAAAAATAAAAATTATCCCCAAAATGCGATAACGAAGTCTACGGCCCCCTTCTGTTTTCGTATCTATTTTCTTCCCTCTTATTATTATTAAAATGTTATTATTCTTCGGGTCACTACACATACTCCTTTTATTGCTCAAATTCTTTCAATCTTTTCAAAGAATACTACTCATACTCTCTTACACTCTTTTGTTTTAAAATCATTTTGAAAAGAGCATTTTATTAATTCCTTTACTTCTTTCACTTGCAAGTTCTTTGCATTTGAAGGTTGTTGAATAAGGAACTTTTATTTTGGGCATTCGTTTTTTGTAAAGCTTTCTATTCTCACTTGTTTTTATTTGTTGAAAACCTTTTTGAGAATAAGCTTATTAGTTTCTCCACATATTTTCTTGGCAAATATTTTTGGAGAAATACTTTCTGATTTGGAAACCCTTTTTGCACATAGACTTCAAATGCTTGTATTTTGATTGTGCAAAATCATTTGAAAAGCAAAAACCCTAGATTCTCCTACACTCCATTTGAAAAACATTTTTGGAGAAAAATAATTTATTAGGGTTAAATCTTTGAGTCATTATCATACATATATATATATATATATATATATATATATATATATATATATATATACACCTTACTTAAAGATTGTAAAAGTTATTTTTGGGAAAATTTCATACTCACACTGAGCTTTACATTCATATCATCTGTGAGGGCATTGAGCTTATTGTTGTACACATCTGCTTAGTATAGAAGCATTCTTTGTTGTATGAAAAATATTTTATTTGATTATCTATTGAATTCTCGACGGGTTGTCAGAAGAGAGAGACTAGCCTTGTGATTAGTCCCGAATTGCTCAGACTCGGTTAGGAGAGCTCCAGTCAAATCCAGTTAAGAGAACGAGGTGTACCATCTTGGTAAGATGTTGTAAAGGTTGGGGTCAACCCTGTTAATCTGACTTAGGGTATTTCCTTACCTAGTAAGGAGAGGGAGGTTGTAAACGGTGTCGCTCCACCCGCAAGTGAGCAAATTTAGTAAATGCTCTTACTTGTGAGCTTGAGGCGGGGATGTAGCCAGTATTGGCCAAACCCCGATAACATATCGTGTGTGTACTTTATATATAAGCAATTTATTTTTCGCACCTATATATTATTGTTTAATGCTGTGATTATTTTACGTATGCACTTGAATGATTGTGAATTACTGAGAATAGCTTATTTGTTTTAATATTTGCTCAGCAATTTATCTGTTGAATTGGTATGTGTTTAGACAGACCCTACATTTGTGTAATATTGTTTGTGAAATTTGAATTGACTTAGGAGAAAACTTTTAAATATCCAATTCATCCCCCCTCTTGGGAATACACCAATTCCAACACTAAGGCTACCTGCTTAGCCCATGAGGCACGAAGACCTCCCAAGAGGAGGCCAGGTCGCCTAAAGACAACCTACGTATCCTAAAAGGCATAAAGGCCTCCCAAGAGGAGGCTAGGTCTATGTAAGGCAACCTACTCATCCCAAAGGGCACTAAGACCTCTTAAGAGGAGGCTAGGTCTACATAAGGCAACCTACTTAGCCTAGAAGATAGAAAGACCTCCCAAGAGGAGGCTAGGTTCGCCAAAGGCAACTTGCATGACCTAAAAGGCACCGAGATCTCCTTAGAGGAGACAAGTCTGCTAAAGACCACTTGCCAACTCCCAAGGAACATGGAGATTACCTAAAAAAGAAAAAGAAAGCGGTCAGAATAATCCAAGGCAACTTGGTGAGCCAATAAGGCTCAACACCTCTATAAAATAGGAGAGCACACCAGCTAAGTGAGCCCTACAAAGAGTCAAAAGAAGAGAGCAAGTGGAAAATGACAAATAGTGAGA